>NW_028152015.1:75000-173946 GCF_964638095.1 Poromitra crassiceps
TTGGATTTTTTTTTTTTTTTTTCCAAAATCAGACTTGACACAAGAGAGGCTGAATACCGCACTGAGTCAATGCGGTCTTAGCCTCTCTGGTGTCAACACTCTGTCTGATTTTGGATTTTTTTTTTTTTTTTCCAAAATCAGACTTGACACCAGAGAGGCTGAATACCGCACTGAGTCAATGCGGTCTTAGCCTCTCTGGTGTCAACACTCCGTCTGATTTTGGATTTTTTTTTTTTTTTTTTTTTCCAAAATCAGACTTGACACCAGAGGCTGAATACCGCACTGAGTCAATGCGGTCTTAGCCTCTCTGGAGAAAAAAAAAAAAATCCAAAATCAGACAGAGTGTTGAGACCAGAGAGGCTAAGACCGCATTGACTCAGTGCGGTATTCAGCCTCTCTGGTGTCAACACTCTGTCTGATTTTGGATTTTTTTTTTTTTTTTTTTTTCCAAAATCAGACTTGACACCAGAGAGGCTGAATACTGCACTGAGTCAATGCGGTCTTAGCCTCTCTGGTGTCAACTCTGTCTGATTTTGGATTTTTTTTTCCAAAATCAGACTTGACACAAGAGAGGCTGAATACCGCACTGAGTCAATGCAGTCTTAGCCTCTCTGGTCTCAACACTCTGTCTGATTTTGGATTTTTTTTTTTTTTTTCAAAATCAGACTTGACACCAGAGAGGCTGAATACCGCACTGAGTCAATGCGGTCTTAGCCTCTCTGGTGTCAACACTCTGTCTGATTTTGGATTTTTTTTTTTTTTTTTTTTTCCAAAATCAGACTTGACACCAGAGAGGCTGAATACCGCACTGAGTCAATGCGGTCTTAGCCTCTCTGGTCTCAACACTCTGTCTGATTTTGGATTTTTTTTTTTTTTTTTTCCAAAATCAGACTTGACACCAGAGAGGCTGAATACCGCACTGAGTCAATGCGGTCTTAGCCTCTCTGGTCTCAACACTCTGTCTGATTTTGGATTTTTTTTTTTTTTTTTCCAAATTCAGACTTGACACCAGAGAGGCTGAATACCGCACTGAGTCAATGCGGTCTTAGCCTCTCTGGTGTCAACACTCTGTCTGATTTTGGATTTTTTTTTTTTTTTTTTTTTTTTTTTCCAAAATCAGACTTGACACCAGAGATGCTGAATACCGCACTGAGTCAATGCGGTCTTAGCCTCTCTGGTGTCAACTAAGACCGCATTGACTCAGTGCGGTATTCAGTCTCTCTGGTGTCAAGTCTGATTTTGGAAAAAAGGAAAAAAAATCCAAAATCAGACAGAGTGTTGACACCAGAGAGGCTAAGACCGCATTGACTCAGTGCGGTATTCAGCCTCTCTGGTGTCAAGTCTGATTTTGGAAAAAAAAAAAAAAAAATCCAAAATCAGACAGAGTGTTGAGACCAGAGAGGCTAAGACCTCATTGACTCAGTGCGGTATTCAGCCTCTCTGGTGTCAAGTCTGATTTTGGAAAAAAAAAATCCAAAATCAGACAGAGTATTGAAACCAGAGAGGCTAAGACCGCATTGACTCAGTGCGGTATTCAGCCTCTCTGGTGTCAAGTCTGATTTTGAAAAAAAAAAAAAAAAAATCCAAAATCAGACAGAGTGTTGAGACCAGAGAGGCTAAGACCACATTGACTCAGTGCGGTATTGAGCCTCTCTGGTGTCAAGTCTGATTTTGGAAAAAAAAAAAAAAAAAATCCAAAATCAGACAGAGTGTTGAGACCAGAGAGGCTAAGACCGCATTGACTCAGTGCGGTATTCAGCCTCTCTGGTGTCAAGTCTGATTTTGGGGAAAAAAAAAAAAAATCCAAAATCAGACAGAGTGTTGAGACCAGAGAGGCTAAGACCGCATTGACTCAGTGCGGTATTCAGCCTCTCTGGTGTCAAGTCTGATTTTGGAAAAAAAAAAAAAAAAAATCCAAAATCAGACAGAGTGTTGAGACCAGAGAGGCTAAGACCGCATTGACTCAGTGCGGTATTCAGCCTCTCTGGTGTCAAGTCTGATTTTGAAAAAAAAAAAAAAAAAAAATCCAAAATCAGAAGAGTGTTGACACCAGAGAGGCTAAGACCGCACTGAGTACAAAATACCGCACTGAGTCAATGCGGTCTTAGCCTCTCTGGAGAAAAAAAAAAATCCAAAATCAGACAGAGTGTTGAGACCAGAGAGGCTAAGACCGCATTGACTCAGTGCGGTATTCAGCCTCTCTGGTGTCAACACTCTGTCTGATTTTGGATTTTTTTTTTTTTTTTTTCCAAAATCAGACTTGACACCAGAGAGGCTGAATACTGCACTGAGTCAATGCGGTCTTAGCCTCTCTGGTGTCAACTCTGTCTGATTTTGGATTTTTTTTTCCAAAATCAGACTTGACACCAGAGAGGCTGAATACCGCACTGAGTCAATGCGGTCTTAGCCTCTCTGGTGTCAACACTCTGTCTGATTTTGGATTTTTTTTTTTTTTTTTTTTTTTCCAAAATCAGACTTGACACCAGAGGCTGAATACCGCACTGAGTCAATGCGGTCTTAGCCTCTCTGGAGAAAAAAAAAAAAATCCAAAATCAGACAGAGTGTTGAGACCAGAGAGGCTAAGACCGCATTGACTCAGTGCGGTATTCAGCCTCTCTGGTGTCAACACTCTGTCTGATTTTGGATTTTTTTTTTTTTTTTTTTTTCCAAAATCAGACTTGACACCAGAGAGGCTGAATACCGCACTGAGTCAATGCGGTCTTAGCCTCTCTGGTCTCAACACTCTGTCTGATTTTGGATTTTTTTTTTTTTTTTCCAAAATCAGACTTGACACCAGAGAGGCTGAATACCGCACTGAGTCAATGCGGTCTTAGCCTCTCTGGTCTCAACACTCTGTCTGATTTTGGATTTTTTTTTTTTTTTTTTCCAAAATCAGACTTGACACCAGAGAGGCTGAATACCGCACTGAGTCAATGCGGTCTTAGCCTCTCTGGTGTCAACACTCTGTCTGATTTTGGATTTTTTTTTTTTTTTTTTTTTTTTTCCAAAATCAGACTTGACACCAGAGAGGCTGAATACCGCACTGAGTCAATGCGGTCTTAGCCTCTCTGGTGTCAACTAAGACCGCATTGACTCAGTGCGGTATTCAGCCTCTCTGGTGTCAAGTCTGATTTTGAAAAAAAAAAAAAAAAAAAAATCCAAAATCAGAAGAGTGTTGACACCAGAGAGGCTAAGACCGCATTGACTCAGTGCGGTATTCAGCCTCTCTGGTGTCAAGTCTGATTTTGGAAAAAAAAAAAAAAAATCCAAAATCAGACAGAGTGTTGAGACCAGAGAGGCTAAGACCGCACTGAGTCAATGCGGTCTTAGCCTCTCTGGTCTCAACACTCTGTCTGATTTTGGATTTTTTTTTTTTTTTTTTTTCCAAAATCAGACTTGACACCAGAGAGGCTGAATACCGCACTGAGTCAATGCGGTCTTAGTTGACACCAGAGAGGCTAAGACCGCATTGACTCAGTGCGGTATTGACTCAGTACCGCACTGAGTACAAAATACCGCACTGAGTCAATGCGGTCTTAGCCTCTCTGGAGAAAAAAAAAAATCCAAAATCAGACAGAGTGTTGAGACCAGAGAGGCTAAGACCGCATTGACTCAGTGCGGTATTCAGCCTCTCTGGTGTCAACACTCTGTCTGATTTTGGATTTTTTTTTTTTTTTTTTCCAAAATCAGACTTGACACCAGAGAGGCTGAATACTGCACTGAGTCAATGCGGTCTTAGCCTCTCTGGTGTCAACTCTGTCTGATTTTGGATTTTTTTTTTCCAAAATCAGACTTGACACAAGAGAGGCTGAATACCGCACTGAGTCAATGCAGTCTTAGCCTCTCTGGTCTCAACACTCTGTCTGATTTTGGATTTTTTTTTTTTTTTTTTTCAAAATCAGACTTGACACCAGAGAGGCTGAATACCGCACTGAGTCAATGCGGTCTTAGTTGACACCAGAGAGGCTAAGACCGCATTGACTCAGTGCGGTATTGACTCAGTACCGCACTGAGTACAAAATACCGCACTGAGTCAATGCGGTCTTAGCCTCTCTGGAGAAAAAAAAAAAATCCAAAATCAGACAGAGTGTTGAGACCAGAGAGGCTAAGACCGCATTGACTCAGTGCGGTATTCAGCCTCTCTGGTGTCAACACTCTGTCTGATTTTGGATTTTTTTTTTTTTTTTTTTCCAAAATCAGACTTGACACCAGAGAGGCTGAATACTGCACTGAGTCAATGCGGTCTTAGCCTCTCTGGTGTCAACTCTGTCTGATTTTGGATTTTTTTTTCCAAAATCAGACTTGACACAAGAGAGGCTGAATACCGCACTGAGTCAATGCAGTCTTAGCCTCTCTGGTCTCAACACTCTGTCTGATTTTGGATTTTTTTTTTTTTTTTTCAAAATCAGACTTGACACCAGAGAGGCTGAATACCGCACTGAGTCAATGCGGTCTTAGCCTCTCTGGTGTCAACACTCTGTCTGATTTTGGATTTTTTTTTTTTTTTTTTTTCCAAAATCAGACTTGACACCAGAGAGGCTGAATACCGCACTGAGTCAATGCGGTCTTAGCCTCTCTGGTCTCAACACTCTGTCTGATTTTGGATTTTTTTTTTTTTTTTTCCAAAATCAGACTTGACACCAGAGAGGCTGAATACCGCACTGAGTCAATGCGGTCTTAGCCTCTCTGGTCTCAACACTCTGTCTGATTTTGGATTTTTTTTTTTTTTTTTTCCAAAATCAGACTTGACACCAGAGAGGCTGAATACCGCACTGAGTCAATGCGGTCTTAGCCTCTCTGGTGTCAACACTCTGTCTGATTTTGGATTTTTTTTTTTTTTTTTTTTTTTCCAAAATCAGACTTGACACCAGAGAGGCTGAATACCGCACTGAGTCAATGCGGTCTTAGCCTCTCTGGTGTCAACTAAGACCGCATTGACTCAGTGCGGTATTCAGCCTCTCTGGTGTCAAGTCTGATTTTGGAAAAAAGGAAAAAAAATCCAAAATCAGACAGAGTGTTGACACCAGAGAGGCTAAGACCGCATTGACTCAGTGCGGTATTCAGCCTCTCTGGTGTCAAGTCTGATTTTGGAAAAAAAAAATCCAAAATCAGACAGAGTATTGAAACCAGAGAGGCTAAGACCGCATTGACTCAGTGCGGTATTCAGCCTCTCTGGTGTCAAGTCTGATTTTGAAAAAAAAAAAAAAAAAAATCCAAAATCAGACAGAGTGTTGAGACCAGAGAGGCTAAGACCGCATTGACTCAGTGCGGTATTCAGCCTCTCTGGTGTCAAGTCTGATTTTGGAAAAAAAAAAAAAAAAAATCCAAAATCAGACAGAGTGTTGAGACCAGAGAGGCTAAGACCGCATTGACTCAGTGCGGTATTCAGCCTCTCTGGTGTCAAGTCTGATTTTGGGGAAAAAAAAAAAAAATCCAAAATCAGACAGAGTGTTGAGACCAGAGAGGCTAAGACCGCATTGACTCAGTGCGGTATTCAGCCTCTCTGGTGTCAAGTCTGATTTTGAAAAAAAAAAAAAAAAAAAATCCAAAATCAGAAGAGTGTTGACACCAGAGAGGCTAAGACCGCATTGACTCAGTGCGGTATTCAGCCTCTCTGGTGTCAAGTCTGATTTTGGAAAAAAAAAAAAAAAATCCAAAATCAGACAGAGTGTTGAGACCAGAGAGGCTAAGACCGCATTGACTCAGTGCGGTATTCAGCCTCTCTGGTGTCAACACTCTGTCTGATTTTTGATTTTTTTTTTTTTTTTTCCAAAATCAGACTTGACACCAGAGAGGCTGAATACTGCACTGAGTCAATGCGGTCTTAGCCTCTCTGGTGTCAACTCTGTCTGATTTTGGATTTTTTTTTCCAAAATCAGACTTGACACAAGAGAGGCTGAATACCGCACTGAGTCAATGCGGTCTTAGCCTCTCTGGTGTCAACACTCTGTCTGATTTTGGATTTTTTTTTTTTTTTTTCCAAAATCAGACTTGACACAAGAGAGGCTGAATACCGCACTGAGTCAATGCGGTCTTAGCCTCTCTGGTGTCAACACTCTGTCTGATTTTGGATTTTTTTTTTTTTTTTCCAAAATCAGACTTGACACCAGAGAGGCTGAATACCGCACTGAGTCAATGCGGTCTTAGCCTCTCTGGTGTCAACACTCTGTCTGATTTTGGATTTTTTTTTTTTTTTTTTCAAAATCAGACTTGACACCAGAGAGGCTGAATACCGCACTGAGTCAATGCGGTCTTAGTTGACACCAGAGAGGCTAAGACCGCATTGACTCAGTGCGGTATTCAGCCTCTGGTGTCAAGTCTGATTTTGAAAAAAAAAAAAAAAAAAAAAAATCCAAAATCAGACAGAGTGTTGAGACCAGAGAGGCTAAGACCGCATTGACTCAGTGCGGTATTCAGCCTCTCTGGTGTCAAGTCTGATTTTGGGGAAAAAAAAAAAAAAAAATCCAAAATCAGACAGAGTGTTGACACCAGAGAGGCTAAGACCGCATTGACTCAGTGCGGTATTCAGCCTCTCTGGTGTCAAGTCTGATTTTGAAAAAAAAAAAAAAAAATCCAAAATCAGACAGAGTGTTGAGACCAGAGAGGCTAAGACCGCATTGACTCAGTGCGGTATTCAGCCTCTCTGGTGTCAAGTCTGATTTTGGGGGAAAAAAAAAAAAAAAAAATCCAAAATCAGACAGAGTGTTGAGACCAGAGAGGCTAAGACCGCATTGACTCAGTGCGGTATTCAGCCTCTCTGGTGTCAAGTCTGATTTTGGGGAAAAAAAAAAAAAAAAATCCAAAATCAGACAGAGTGTTGAGACCAGAGAGGCTAAGACCGCATTGACTCAGTGCGGTATTCAGCCTCTCTGGTGTCAAGTCTGATTTTGGAAAAAAAAAAAAAAAATCCAAAATCAGACAGAGTGTTGACACCAGAGAGGCTAAGACCGCATTGACTCAGTGCGGTATTCAGCCTCTCTGGTGTCAAGTCTGATTTTGAAAAAAAAAAAAAAAAATCCAAAATCAGACAGAGTGTTGAGACCAGAGAGGCTAAGACCGCATTGACTCAGTGCGGTATTCAGCCTCTCTGGTGTCAAGTCTGATTTTGGGGGAAAAAAAAAAAAAAAATCCAAAATCAGACAGAGTGTTGAGACCAGAGAGGCTAAGACCGCATTGACTCAGTGCGGTATTCAGCCTCTCTGGTGTCAAGTCTGATTTTGGGGAAAAAAAAAAAAAAAAATCCAAAATCAGACAGAGTGTTGAGACCAGAGAGGCTAAGACCGCATTGACTCAGTGCGGTATTCAGCCTCTCTGGTGTCAAGTCTGATTTTGGAAAAAAAAAAAAAAAATCCAAAATCAGACAGAGTGTTGACACCAGAGAGGCTAAGACCGCATTGACTCAGTGCGGTATTCAGCCTCTCTGGTGTCAAGTCTGATTTTGAAAAAAAAAAAAAAAAATCCAAAATCAGACAGAGTGTTGAGACCAGAGAGGCTAAGACCGCATTGACTCAGTGCGGTATTCAGCCTCTCTGGTGTCAAGTCTGATTTTGGAAAAAAAAAAAAAAAAATCCAAAATCAGACAGAGTGTTGAGACCAGAGAGGCTAAGACCGCATTGACTCAGTGCGGTATTCAGCCTCTCTGGTGTCAAGTCTGATTTTGGAAAAAAAAAAAAAAAAAAAAATCCAAAATCAGACAGAGTGTTGAGACCAGAGAGGCTAAGACCGCATTGACTCAGTGCGGTATTCAGCCTCTCTGGTGTCAACACTCTGTCTGATTTTGGATTTTTTTTTTTTTTTTTCCAAAATCAGACTTGACACCAGAGAGGCTGAATACCGCACTGAGTCAATGCGGTCTTAGCCTCTCTGGTCTCAACACTCTGTCTGATTTTGGATTTTTTTTTTTTTTTTTTCCAAAATCAGACTTGACACCAGAGAGGCTGAATACCGCACTGAGTCAATGCGGTCTTAGCCTCTCTGGTGTCAACACTCTGTCTGATTTTGGATTTTTTTTTTTTTTTTTTTTTTTTCCAAAATCAGACTTGACACCAGAGAGGCTGAATACCGCACTGAGTCAATGCGGTCTTAGCCTCTCTGGTTTCAATACTCTGTCTGATTTTGGATTTTTTTTTTCCAAAATCAGACTTGACACCAGAGAGGCTGAATACCGCACTGAGTCAATGCGGTCTTAGCCTCTCTGGTGTCAACACTCTGTCTGATTTTGGATTTTTTTTCCTTTTTTCCAAAATCAGACTTGACACCAGAGAGGCTGAATACCGCACTGAGTCAATGCGGTCTTAGTTGACACCAGAGAGGCTAAGACCGCATTGACTCAGTGCGGTATTCAGCCTCTCTGGTGTCAAGTCTGATTTTGGAAAAAAAAAAAAAAAAAAAAAAATCCAAAATCAGACAGAGTGTTGACACCAGAGAGGCTAAGACCGCATTGACTCAGTGCGGTATTCAGCCTCTCTGGTGTCAAGTCTGATTTTGGAAAAAAAAAAAAAAAAAATCCAAAATCAGACAGAGTGTTGAGACCAGAGAGGCTAAGACCGCATTGACTCAGTGCGGTATTCAGCCTCTCTGGTGTCAAGTCTGATTTTGGAAAAAAAAAATCCAAAATCAGACAGAGTATTGAAACCAGAGAGGCTAAGACCGCATTGACTCAGTGCGGTATTCAGCCTCTCTGGTGTCAAGTCTGATTTTGAAAAAAAAAAAAAAAAAAATCCAAAATCAGACAGAGTGTTGAGACCAGAGAGGCTAAGACCGCATTGACTCAGTGCGGTATTCAGCCTCTCTGGTGTCAAGTCTGATTTTGGAAAAAAAAAAAAAAAAAATCCAAAATCAGACAGAGTGTTGAGACCAGAGAGGCTAAGACCGCATTGACTCAGTGCGGTATTCAGCCTCTCTGGTGTCAAGTCTGATTTTGGGGAAAAAAAAAAAAAATCCAAAATCAGACAGAGTGTTGAGACCAGAGAGGCTAAGACCGCATTGACTCAGTGCGGTATTCAGCCTCTCTGGTGTCAAGTCTGATTTTGAAAAAAAAAAAAAAAAAAAATCCAAAATCAGAAGAGTGTTGACACCAGAGAGGCTAAGACCGCATTGACTCAGTGCGGTATTCAGCCTCTCTGGTGTCAAGTCTGATTTTGGAAAAAAAAAAAAAAAATCCAAAATCAGACAGAGTGTTGAGACCAGAGAGGCTAAGACCGCATTGACTCAGTGCGGTATTCAGCCTCTCTGGTGTCAACACTCTGTCTGATTTTTGATTTTTTTTTTTTTTTTTCCAAAATCAGACTTGACACCAGAGAGGCTGAATACTGCACTGAGTCAATGCGGTCTTAGCCTCTCTGGTGTCAACTCTGTCTGATTTTGGATTTTTTTTTCCAAAATCAGACTTGACACAAGAGAGGCTGAATACCGCACTGAGTCAATGCGGTCTTAGCCTCTCTGGTGTCAACACTCTGTCTGATTTTGGATTTTTTTTTTTTTTTTTCCAAAATCAGACTTGACACAAGAGAGGCTGAATACCGCACTGAGTCAATGCGGTCTTAGCCTCTCTGGTGTCAACACTCTGTCTGATTTTGGATTTTTTTTTTTTTTTTCCAAAATCAGACTTGACACCAGAGAGGCTGAATACCGCACTGAGTCAATGCGGTCTTAGCCTCTCTGGTGTCAACACTCTGTCTGATTTTGGATTTTTTTTTTTTTTTTTTCAAAATCAGACTTGACACCAGAGAGGCTGAATACCGCACTGAGTCAATGCGGTCTTAGTTGACACCAGAGAGGCTAAGACCGCATTGACTCAGTGCGGTATTCAGCCTCTGGTGTCAAGTCTGATTTTGAAAAAAAAAAAAAAAAAAAAAAATCCAAAATCAGACAGAGTGTTGAGACCAGAGAGGCTAAGACCGCATTGACTCAGTGCGGTATTCAGCCTCTCTGGTGTCAAGTCTGATTTTGGGGAAAAAAAAAAAAAAAAATCCAAAATCAGACAGAGTGTTGACACCAGAGAGGCTAAGACCGCATTGACTCAGTGCGGTATTCAGCCTCTCTGGTGTCAAGTCTGATTTTGAAAAAAAAAAAAAAAAATCCAAAATCAGACAGAGTGTTGAGACCAGAGAGGCTAAGACCGCATTGACTCAGTGCGGTATTCAGCCTCTCTGGTGTCAAGTCTGATTTTGGGGGAAAAAAAAAAAAAAAAAATCCAAAATCAGACAGAGTGTTGAGACCAGAGAGGCTAAGACCGCATTGACTCAGTGCGGTATTCAGCCTCTCTGGTGTCAAGTCTGATTTTGGGGAAAAAAAAAAAAAAAAATCCAAAATCAGACAGAGTGTTGAGACCAGAGAGGCTAAGACCGCATTGACTCAGTGCGGTATTCAGCCTCTCTGGTGTCAAGTCTGATTTTGGAAAAAAAAAAAAAAAATCCAAAATCAGACAGAGTGTTGACACCAGAGAGGCTAAGACCGCATTGACTCAGTGCGGTATTCAGCCTCTCTGGTGTCAAGTCTGATTTTGAAAAAAAAAAAAAAAAATCCAAAATCAGACAGAGTGTTGAGACCAGAGAGGCTAAGACCGCATTGACTCAGTGCGGTATTCAGCCTCTCTGGTGTCAAGTCTGATTTTGGGGGAAAAAAAAAAAAAAAATCCAAAATCAGACAGAGTGTTGAGACCAGAGAGGCTAAGACCGCATTGACTCAGTGCGGTATTCAGCCTCTCTGGTGTCAAGTCTGATTTTGGGGAAAAAAAAAAAAAAAAATCCAAAATCAGACAGAGTGTTGAGACCAGAGAGGCTAAGACCGCATTGACTCAGTGCGGTATTCAGCCTCTCTGGTGTCAAGTCTGATTTTGGAAAAAAAAAAAAAAAATCCAAAATCAGACAGAGTGTTGACACCAGAGAGGCTAAGACCGCATTGACTCAGTGCGGTATTCAGCCTCTCTGGTGTCAAGTCTGATTTTGAAAAAAAAAAAAAAAAATCCAAAATCAGACAGAGTGTTGAGACCAGAGAGGCTAAGACCGCATTGACTCAGTGCGGTATTCAGCCTCTCTGGTGTCAAGTCTGATTTTGGAAAAAAAAAAAAAAAATCCAAAATCAGACAGAGTGTTGAGACCAGAGAGGCTAAGACCGCATTGACTCAGTGCGGTATTCAGCCTCTCTGGTGTCAAGTCTGATTTTGGAAAAAAAAAAAAAAAAAAAAATCCAAAATCAGACAGAGTGTTGACACCAGAGAGGCTAAGACCGCATTGACTCAGTGCGGTATTCAGCCTCTCTGGTGTCAAGTCTGATTTTGGAAAAAAAAAAAAAAAAAATCCAAAATCAGACAGAGTGTTGAGACCAGAGAGGCTAAGACCGCATTGACTCAGTGCGGTATTCAGCCTCTCTGGTGTCAAGTCTGATTTTGGAAAAAAAAAATCCAAAATCAGACAGAGTATTGAAACCAGAGAGGCTAAGACCGCATTGACTCAGTGCGGTATTCAGCCTCTCTGGTGTCAAGTCTGATTTTGAAAAAAAAAAAAAAAAAAATCCAAAATCAGACAGAGTGTTGAGACCAGAGAGGCTAAGACCGCATTGACTCAGTGCGGTATTCAGCCTCTCTGGTGTCAAGTCTGATTTTGGAAAAAAAAAAAAAAAAAATCCAAAATCAGACAGAGTGTTGAGACCAGAGAGGCTAAGACCGCATTGACTCAGTGCGGTATTCAGCCTCTCTGGTGTCAAGTCTGATTTTGGGGAAAAAAAAAAAAAATCCAAAATCAGACAGAGTGTTGAGACCAGAGAGGCTAAGACCGCATTGACTCAGTGCGGTATTCAGCCTCTCTGGTGTCAAGTCTGATTTTGAAAAAAAAAAAAAAAAAAAATCCAAAATCAGAAGAGTGTTGACACCAGAGAGGCTAAGACCGCATTGACTCAGTGCGGTATTCAGCCTCTCTGGTGTCAAGTCTGATTTTGGAAAAAAAAAAAAAAAATCCAAAATCAGACAGAGTGTTGAGACCAGAGAGGCTAAGACCGCATTGACTCAGTGCGGTATTCAGCCTCTCTGGTGTCAACACTCTGTCTGATTTTTGATTTTTTTTTTTTTTTTTCCAAAATCAGACTTGACACCAGAGAGGCTGAATACTGCACTGAGTCAATGCGGTCTTAGCCTCTCTGGTGTCAACTCTGTCTGATTTTGGATTTTTTTTTCCAAAATCAGACTTGACACAAGAGAGGCTGAATACCGCACTGAGTCAATGCGGTCTTAGCCTCTCTGGTGTCAACACTCTGTCTGATTTTGGATTTTTTTTTTTTTTTTTCCAAAATCAGACTTGACACAAGAGAGGCTGAATACCGCACTGAGTCAATGCGGTCTTAGCCTCTCTGGTGTCAACACTCTGTCTGATTTTGGATTTTTTTTTTTTTTTTCCAAAATCAGACTTGACACCAGAGAGGCTGAATACCGCACTGAGTCAATGCGGTCTTAGCCTCTCTGGTGTCAACACTCTGTCTGATTTTGGATTTTTTTTTTTTTTTTTTCAAAATCAGACTTGACACCAGAGAGGCTGAATACCGCACTGAGTCAATGCGGTCTTAGTTGACACCAGAGAGGCTAAGACCGCATTGACTCAGTGCGGTATTCAGCCTCTGGTGTCAAGTCTGATTTTGAAAAAAAAAAAAAAAAAAAAAAATCCAAAATCAGACAGAGTGTTGAGACCAGAGAGGCTAAGACCGCATTGACTCAGTGCGGTATTCAGCCTCTCTGGTGTCAAGTCTGATTTTGGGGAAAAAAAAAAAAAAAAATCCAAAATCAGACAGAGTGTTGACACCAGAGAGGCTAAGACCGCATTGACTCAGTGCGGTATTCAGCCTCTCTGGTGTCAAGTCTGATTTTGAAAAAAAAAAAAAAAAATCCAAAATCAGACAGAGTGTTGAGACCAGAGAGGCTAAGACCGCATTGACTCAGTGCGGTATTCAGCCTCTCTGGTGTCAAGTCTGATTTTGGGGGAAAAAAAAAAAAAAAAAATCCAAAATCAGACAGAGTGTTGAGACCAGAGAGGCTAAGACCGCATTGACTCAGTGCGGTATTCAGCCTCTCTGGTGTCAAGTCTGATTTTGGGGAAAAAAAAAAAAAAAAAATCCAAAATCAGACAGAGTGTTGAGACCAGAGAGGCTAAGACCGCATTGACTCAGTGCGGTATTCAGCCTCTCTGGTGTCAAGTCTGATTTTGGAAAAAAAAAAAAAAAATCCAAAATCAGACAGAGTGTTGACACCAGAGAGGCTAAGACCGCATTGACTCAGTGCGGTATTCAGCCTCTCTGGTGTCAAGTCTGATTTTGAAAAAAAAAAAAAAAAATCCAAAATCAGACAGAGTGTTGAGACCAGAGAGGCTAAGACCGCATTGACTCAGTGCGGTATTCAGCCTCTCTGGTGTCAAGTCTGATTTTGGGGGAAAAAAAAAAAAAAAAATCCAAAATCAGACAGAGTGTTGAGACCAGAGAGGCTAAGACCGCATTGACTCAGTGCGGTATTCAGCCTCTCTGGTGTCAAGTCTGATTTTGGGGAAAAAAAAAAAAAAAAATCCAAAATCAGACAGAGTGTTGAGACCAGAGAGGCTAAGACCGCATTGACTCAGTGCGGTATTCAGCCTCTCTGGTGTCAAGTCTGATTTTGGAAAAAAAAAAAAAAAATCCAAAATCAGACAGAGTGTTGACACCAGAGAGGCTAAGACCGCATTGACTCAGTGCGGTATTCAGCCTCTCTGGTGTCAAGTCTGATTTTGAAAAAAAAAAAAAAAAATCCAAAATCAGACAGAGTGTTGAGACCAGAGAGGCTAAGACCGCATTGACTCAGTGCGGTATTCAGCCTCTCTGGTGTCAAGTCTGATTTTGGAAAAAAAAAAAAAAAATCCAAAATCAGACAGAGTGTTGAGACCAGAGAGGCTAAGACCGCATTGACTCAGTGCGGTATTCAGCCTCTCTGGTGTCAAGTCTGATTTTGGAAAAAAAAAAAAAAAAAAAAAATCCAAAATCAGACAGAGTGTTGAGACCAGAGAGGCTAAGACCGCATTGACTCAGTGCGGTATTCAGCCTCTCTGGTGTCAACACTCTGTCTGATTTTGGATTTTTTTTTTTTTTTTTCCAAAATCAGACTTGACACCAGAGAGGCTGAATACCGCACTGAGTCAATGCGGTCTTAGCCTCTCTGGTCTCAACACTCTGTCTGATTTTGGATTTTTTTTTTTTTTTTTTCCAAAATCAGACTTGACACCAGAGAGGCTGAATACCGCACTGAGTCAATGCGGTCTTAGCCTCTCTGGTGTCAACACTCTGTCTGATTTTGGATTTTTTTTTTTTTTTTTTTTTTTTTCCAAAATCAGACTTGACACCAGAGAGGCTGAATACCGCACTGAGTCAATGCGGTCTTAGCCTCTCTGGTGTCAACTAAGACCGCATTGACTCAGTGCGGTATTCAGCCTCTCTGGTGTCAAGTCTGATTTTGGAAAAAAGGAAAAAAAATCCAAAATCAGACAGAGTGTTGACACCAGAGAGGCTAAGACCGCATTGACTCAGTGCGGTATTCAGCCTCTCTGGTGTCAAGTCTGATTTTGGAAAAAAAAAATCCAAAATCAGACAGAGTATTGAAACCAGAGAGGCTAAGACCGCATTGACTCAGTGCGGTATTCAGCCTCTCTGGTGTCAAGTCTGATTTTGAAAAAAAAAAAAAAAAAAATCCAAAATCAGACAGAGTGTTGAGACCAGAGAGGCTAAGACCGCATTGACTCAGTGCGGTATTCAGCCTCTCTGGTGTCAAGTCTGATTTTGGGGAAAAAAAAAAAAAAAAATCCAAAATCAGACAGAGTGTTGAGACCAGAGAGGCTAAGACCGCATTGACTCAGTGCGGTATTCAGCCTCTCTGGTGTCAAGTCTGATTTTGGAAAAAAAAAAAAAAAATCCAAAATCAGACAGAGTGTTGACACCAGAGAGGCTAAGACCGCATTGACTCAGTGCGGTATTCAGCCTCTCTGGTGTCAAGTCTGATTTTGAAAAAAAAAAAAAAAAATCCAAAATCAGACAGAGTGTTGAGACCAGAGAGGCTAAGACCGCATTGACTCAGTGCGGTATTCAGCCTCTCTGGTGTCAAGTCTGATTTTGGAAAAAAAAAAAAAAAAATCCAAAATCAGACAGAGTGTTGAGACCAGAGAGGCTAAGACCGCATTGACTCAGTGCGGTATTCAGCCTCTCTGGTGTCAAGTCTGATTTTGGAAAAAAAAAAAAAAAAAAAAATCCAAAATCAGACAGAGTGTTGAGACCAGAGAGGCTAAGACCGCATTGACTCAGTGCGGTATTCAGCCTCTCTGGTGTCAAGTCTGATTTTGGAAAAAAAAAAAAAAAATCCAAAATCAGACAGAGTGTTGAGACCAGAGAGGCTAAGACCGCATTGACTCAGTGCGGTATTCAGCCTCTCTGGTGTCAACACTCTGTCTGATTTTTGATTTTTTTTTTTTTTTTTCCAAAATCAGACTTGACACCAGAGAGGCTGAATACTGCACTGAGTCAATGCGGTCTTAGCCTCTCTGGTGTCAACTCTGTCTGATTTTGGATTTTTTTTTCCAAAATCAGACTTGACACAAGAGAGGCTGAATACCGCACTGAGTCAATGCGGTCTTAGCCTCTCTGGTGTCAACACTCTGTCTGATTTTGGATTTTTTTTTTTTTTTTTCCAAAATCAGACTTGACACAAGAGAGGCTGAATACCGCACTGAGTCAATGCGGTCTTAGCCTCTCTGGTGTCAACACTCTGTCTGATTTTGGATTTTTTTTTTTTTTTTCCAAAATCAGACTTGACACCAGAGAGGCTGAATACCGCACTGAGTCAATGCGGTCTTAGCCTCTCTGGTGTCAACACTCTGTCTGATTTTGGATTTTTTTTTTTTTTTTTTCAAAATCAGACTTGACACCAGAGAGGCTGAATACCGCACTGAGTCAATGCGGTCTTAGTTGACACCAGAGAGGCTAAGACCGCATTGACTCAGTGCGGTATTCAGCCTCTGGTGTCAAGTCTGATTTTGAAAAAAAAAAAAAAAAAAAAAAATCCAAAATCAGACAGAGTGTTGAGACCAGAGAGGCTAAGACCGCATTGACTCAGTGCGGTATTCAGCCTCTCTGGTGTCAAGTCTGATTTTGGGGGAAAAAAAAAAAAAAAAATCCAAAATCAGACAGAGTGTTGACACCAGAGAGGCTAAGACCGCATTGACTCAGTGCGGTATTCAGCCTCTCTGGTGTCAAGTCTGATTTTGAAAAAAAAAAAAAAAAATCCAAAATCAGACAGAGTGTTGAGACCAGAGAGGCTAAGACCGCATTGACTCAGTGCGGTATTCAGCCTCTCTGGTGTCAAGTCTGATTTTGGGGGAAAAAAAAAAAAAAAAAATCCAAAATCAGACAGAGTGTTGAGACCAGAGAGGCTAAGACCGCATTGACTCAGTGCGGTATTCAGCCTCTCTGGTGTCAAGTCTGATTTTGGGGAAAAAAAAAAAAAAAAATCCAAAATCAGACAGAGTGTTGAGACCAGAGAGGCTAAGACCGCATTGACTCAGTGCGGTATTCAGCCTCTCTGGTGTCAAGTCTGATTTTGGAAAAAAAAAAAAAAAATCCAAAATCAGACAGAGTGTTGACACCAGAGAGGCTAAGACCGCATTGACTCAGTGCGGTATTCAGCCTCTCTGGTGTCAAGTCTGATTTTGAAAAAAAAAAAAAAAAATCCAAAATCAGACAGAGTGTTGAGACCAGAGAGGCTAAGACCGCATTGACTCAGTGCGGTATTCAGCCTCTCTGGTGTCAAGTCTGATTTTGGGGGAAAAAAAAAAAAAAAATCCAAAATCAGACAGAGTGTTGAGACCAGAGAGGCTAAGACCGCATTGACTCAGTGCGGTATTCAGCCTCTCTGGTGTCAAGTCTGATTTTGGGGAAAAAAAAAAAAAAAAATCCAAAATCAGACAGAGTGTTGAGACCAGAGAGGCTAAGACCGCATTGACTCAGTGCGGTATTCAGCCTCTCTGGTGTCAAGTCTGATTTTGGAAAAAAAAAAAAAAAATCCAAAATCAGACAGAGTGTTGACACCAGAGAGGCTAAGACCGCATTGACTCAGTGCGGTATTCAGCCTCTCTGGTGTCAAGTCTGATTTTGAAAAAAAAAAAAAAAAATCCAAAATCAGACAGAGTGTTGAGACCAGAGAGGCTAAGACCGCATTGACTCAGTGCGGTATTCAGCCTCTCTGGTGTCAAGTCTGATTTTGGGGGAAAAAAAAAAAAAAAATCCAAAATCAGACAGAGTGTTGAGACCAGAGAGGCTAAGACCGCATTGACTCAGTGCGGTATTCAGCCTCTCTGGTGTCAAGTCTGATTTTGGGGAAAAAAAAAAAAAAAAATCCAAAATCAGACAGAGTGTTGAGACCAGAGAGGCTAAGACTGCATTGACTCAGTGCGGTATGCAGCCTCTCTGGTGTCAACTAAGACCGCATTGACTCAGTGCGGTATTCAGCCTCTCTGGTGTCAAGTCTGATTTTGGAAAAAAAAAAAAAAAAATCCAAAATCAGACAGAGTGTTGACACCAGAGAGGCTAAGACCGCATTGACTCAGTGCGGTATTCAGCCTCTCTGGTGTCAAGTCTGATTTTGAAAAAAAAAAAAAAAAATCCAAAATCAGACAGAGTGTTGAGACCAGAGAGGCTAAGACTGCATTGACTCAGTGCGGTATGCAGCCTCTCTTGTGTCAAGTCTGATTTTGGAAAAAAAAATCCAAAATCAGACAGAGTTGACACCAGAGAGGCTAAGACCGCATTGACTCAGTGCAGTATTCAGCCTCTCTGGTGTCAAGTCTGATTTTGGAAAAAAAAAAAAAAAAAAATCCAAAATCAGACAGAGTGTTGAGACCAGAGAGGCTAAGACCGCATTGACTCAGTGCGGTATTCAGCCTCTCTGGTGTCAACACTCTGTCTGATTTTGGATTTTTTTTTTTTTTTTTTTCCAAAATCAGACTTGACACCAGAGAGGCTGAATACTGCACTGAGTCAATGCGGTCTTAGCCTCTCTGGTGTCAACTCTGTCTGATTTTGGATTTTTTTTTCCAAAATCAGACTTGACACAAGAGAGGCTGCATACCGCACTGAGTCAATGCAGTCTTAGCCTCTCTGGTCTCAACACTCTGTCTGATTTTGGATTTTTTTTTTTTTTTTTCAAAATCAGACTTGACACCAGAGAGGCTGAATACCGCACTGAGTCAATGCGGTCTTAGCCTCTCTGGTGTCAACACTCTGTCTGATTTTGGATTTTTTTTTTTTTTTTTTTTTCCAAAATCAGACTTGACACCAGAGAGGCTGAATACCGCACTGAGTCAATGCGGTCTTAGCCTCTCTGGTCTCAACACTCTGTCTGATTTTGGATTTTTTTTTTTTTTTTTCCAAAATCAGACTTGACACCAGAGAGGCTGAATACCGCACTGAGTCAATGCGGTCTTAGCCTCTCTGGTCTCAACACTCTGTCTGATTTTGGATTTTTTTTTTTTTTTTTCCAAAATCAGACTTGACACCAGAGAGGCTGAATACCGCACTGAGTCAATGCGGTCTTAGCCTCTCTGGTGTCAACACTCTGTCTGATTTTGGATTTTTTTTTTTTTTTTTTTTTTTTCCAAAATCAGACTTGACACCAGAGAGGCTGAATACCGCACTGAGTCAATGCGGTCTTAGCCTCTCTGGTGTCAACTAAGACCGCATTGACTCAGTGCGGTATTCAGCCTCTCTGGTGTCAAGTCTGATTTTGGAAAAAAGGAAAAAAAATCCAAAATCAGACAGAGTGTTGACACCAGAGAGGCTAAGACCGCATTGACTCAGTGCGGTATTCAGCCTCTCTGGTGTCAAGTCTGATTTTGGAAAAAAAAAAAAAAAATCCAAAATCAGACAGAGTGTTGAGACCAGAGAGGCTAAGACTGCATTGACTCAGTGCGGTATTCAGCCTCTCTGGTGTCAAGTCTGATTTTGGAAAAAAAAAAAAAAAAATCCAAAATCAGACAGAGTGTTGAGACCAGAGAGACTAAGACCGCTTTGACTCAGTGCGGTATTCAGCCTCTCTGGTCTCAAGTCTGATTTTGGAAAAAAAAAAAAAAAAATCCAAAATCAGACAGAGTGTTGACACCAGAGAGGCTAAGACCGCATTGACTCAGTGCGGTATTCAGCCTCTCTGGTGTCAAGTCTGATTTTTGAAAAAAAAAATCCAAAATCAGACAGAGTGTTGACACCAGAGAGGCTAAGACCGCATTGACTCAGTGCGGTATTCAGCCTCTCTGGTGTCAAGTCTGATTTTGAAAAAAAAAAAAAAAAAAAATCCAAAATCAGAAGAGTGTTGACACCAGAGAGGCTAAGACCGCACTGAGTACAAAATACCGCACTGAGTCAATGCGGTCTTAGCCTCTCTGGAGAAAAAAAAAAATCCAAAATCAGACAGAGTGTTGAGACCAGAGAGGCTAAGACCGCATTGACTCAGTGCGGTATTCAGCCTCTCTGGTGTCAACACTCTGTCTGATTTTGGATTTTTTTTTTTTTTTTTTCCAAAATCAGACTTGACACCAGAGAGGCTGAATACTGCACTGAGTCAATGCGGTCTTAGCCTCTCTGGTGTCAACTCTGTCTGATTTTGGATTTTTTTTTCCAAAATCAGACTTGACACCAGAGAGGCTGAATACCGCACTGAGTCAATGCGGTCTTAGCCTCTCTGGTGTCAACACTCTGTCTGATTTTGGATTTTTTTTTTTTTTTTTTTTTTTCCAAAATCAGACTTGACACCAGAGGCTGAATACCGCACTGAGTCAATGCGGTCTTAGCCTCTCTGGAGAAAAAAAAAAAAATCCAAAATCAGACAGAGTGTTGAGACCAGAGAGGCTAAGACCGCATTGACTCAGTGCGGTATTCAGCCTCTCTGGTGTCAACACTCTGTCTGATTTTGGATTTTTTTTTTTTTTTTTTTTTCCAAAATCAGACTTGACACCAGAGAGGCTGAATACCGCACTGAGTCAATGCGGTCTTAGCCTCTCTGGTCTCAACACTCTGTCTGATTTTGGATTTTTTTTTTTTTTTTCCAAAATCAGACTTGACACCAGAGAGGCTGAATACCGCACTGAGTCAATGCGGTCTTAGCCTCTCTGGTCTCAACACTCTGTCTGATTTTGGATTTTTTTTTTTTTTTTTTCCAAAATCAGACTTGACACCAGAGAGGCTGAATACCGCACTGAGTCAATGCGGTCTTAGCCTCTCTGGTGTCAACACTCTGTCTGATTTTGGATTTTTTTTTTTTTTTTTTTTTTTTTCCAAAATCAGACTTGACACCAGAGAGGCTGAATACCGCACTGAGTCAATGCGGTCTTAGCCTCTCTGGTGTCAACTAAGACCGCATTGACTCAGTGCGGTATTCAGCCTCTCTGGTGTCAAGTCTGATTTTGAAAAAAAAAAAAAAAAAAAAATCCAAAATCAGAAGAGTGTTGACACCAGAGAGGCTAAGACCGCATTGACTCAGTGCGGTATTCAGCCTCTCTGGTGTCAAGTCTGATTTTGGAAAAAAAAAAAAAAAATCCAAAATCAGACAGAGTGTTGAGACCAGAGAGGCTAAGACCGCACTGAGTCAATGCGGTCTTAGCCTCTCTGGTCTCAACACTCTGTCTGATTTTGGATTTTTTTTTTTTTTTTTTTTCCAAAATCAGACTTGACACCAGAGAGGCTGAATACCGCACTGAGTCAATGCGGTCTTAGTTGACACCAGAGAGGCTAAGACCGCATTGACTCAGTGCGGTATTGACTCAGTACCGCACTGAGTACAAAATACCGCACTGAGTCAATGCGGTCTTAGCCTCTCTGGAGAAAAAAAAAAATCCAAAATCAGACAGAGTGTTGAGACCAGAGAGGCTAAGACCGCATTGACTCAGTGCGGTATTCAGCCTCTCTGGTGTCAACACTCTGTCTGATTTTGGATTTTTTTTTTTTTTTTTTCCAAAATCAGACTTGACACCAGAGAGGCTGAATACTGCACTGAGTCAATGCGGTCTTAGCCTCTCTGGTGTCAACTCTGTCTGATTTTGGATTTTTTTTTTCCAAAATCAGACTTGACACAAGAGAGGCTGAATACCGCACTGAGTCAATGCAGTCTTAGCCTCTCTGGTCTCAACACTCTGTCTGATTTTGGATTTTTTTTTTTTTTTTTTTCAAAATCAGACTTGACACCAGAGAGGCTGAATACCGCACTGAGTCAATGCGGTCTTAGTTGACACCAGAGAGGCTAAGACCGCATTGACTCAGTGCGGTATTGACTCAGTACCGCACTGAGTACAAAATACCGCACTGAGTCAATGCGGTCTTAGCCTCTCTGGAGAAAAAAAAAAAATCCAAAATCAGACAGAGTGTTGAGACCAGAGAGGCTAAGACCGCATTGACTCAGTGCGGTATTCAGCCTCTCTGGTGTCAACACTCTGTCTGATTTTGGATTTTTTTTTTTTTTTTTTTCCAAAATCAGACTTGACACCAGAGAGGCTGAATACTGCACTGAGTCAATGCGGTCTTAGCCTCTCTGGTGTCAACTCTGTCTGATTTTGGATTTTTTTTTCCAAAATCAGACTTGACACAAGAGAGGCTGAATACCGCACTGAGTCAATGCAGTCTTAGCCTCTCTGGTCTCAACACTCTGTCTGATTTTGGATTTTTTTTTTTTTTTTTCAAAATCAGACTTGACACCAGAGAGGCTGAATACCGCACTGAGTCAATGCGGTCTTAGCCTCTCTGGTGTCAACACTCTGTCTGATTTTGGATTTTTTTTTTTTTTTTTTTTCCAAAATCAGACTTGACACCAGAGAGGCTGAATACCGCACTGAGTCAATGCGGTCTTAGCCTCTCTGGTCTCAACACTCTGTCTGATTTTGGATTTTTTTTTTTTTTTTTCCAAAATCAGACTTGACACCAGAGAGGCTGAATACCGCACTGAGTCAATGCGGTCTTAGCCTCTCTGGTCTCAACACTCTGTCTGATTTTGGATTTTTTTTTTTTTTTTTTCCAAAATCAGACTTGACACCAGAGAGGCTGAATACCGCACTGAGTCAATGCGGTCTTAGCCTCTCTGGTGTCAACACTCTGTCTGATTTTGGATTTTTTTTTTTTTTTTTTTTTTTCCAAAATCAGACTTGACACCAGAGAGGCTGAATACCGCACTGAGTCAATGCGGTCTTAGCCTCTCTGGTGTCAACTAAGACCGCATTGACTCAGTGCGGTATTCAGCCTCTCTGGTGTCAAGTCTGATTTTGGAAAAAAGGAAAAAAAATCCAAAATCAGACAGAGTGTTGACACCAGAGAGGCTAAGACCGCATTGACTCAGTGCGGTATTCAGCCTCTCTGGTGTCAAGTCTGATTTTGGAAAAAAAAAATCCAAAATCAGACAGAGTATTGAAACCAGAGAGGCTAAGACCGCATTGACTCAGTGCGGTATTCAGCCTCTCTGGTGTCAAGTCTGATTTTGAAAAAAAAAAAAAAAAAAATCCAAAATCAGACAGAGTGTTGAGACCAGAGAGGCTAAGACCGCATTGACTCAGTGCGGTATTCAGCCTCTCTGGTGTCAAGTCTGATTTTGGAAAAAAAAAAAAAAAAAATCCAAAATCAGACAGAGTGTTGAGACCAGAGAGGCTAAGACCGCATTGACTCAGTGCGGTATTCAGCCTCTCTGGTGTCAAGTCTGATTTTGGGGAAAAAAAAAAAAAATCCAAAATCAGACAGAGTGTTGAGACCAGAGAGGCTAAGACCGCATTGACTCAGTGCGGTATTCAGCCTCTCTGGTGTCAAGTCTGATTTTGAAAAAAAAAAAAAAAAAAAATCCAAAATCAGAAGAGTGTTGACACCAGAGAGGCTAAGACCGCATTGACTCAGTGCGGTATTCAGCCTCTCTGGTGTCAAGTCTGATTTTGGAAAAAAAAAAAAAAAATCCAAAATCAGACAGAGTGTTGAGACCAGAGAGGCTAAGACCGCATTGACTCAGTGCGGTATTCAGCCTCTCTGGTGTCAACACTCTGTCTGATTTTTGATTTTTTTTTTTTTTTTTCCAAAATCAGACTTGACACCAGAGAGGCTGAATACTGCACTGAGTCAATGCGGTCTTAGCCTCTCTGGTGTCAACTCTGTCTGATTTTGGATTTTTTTTTCCAAAATCAGACTTGACACAAGAGAGGCTGAATACCGCACTGAGTCAATGCGGTCTTAGCCTCTCTGGTGTCAACACTCTGTCTGATTTTGGATTTTTTTTTTTTTTTTTCCAAAATCAGACTTGACACAAGAGAGGCTGAATACCGCACTGAGTCAATGCGGTCTTAGCCTCTCTGGTGTCAACACTCTGTCTGATTTTGGATTTTTTTTTTTTTTTTCCAAAATCAGACTTGACACCAGAGAGGCTGAATACCGCACTGAGTCAATGCGGTCTTAGCCTCTCTGGTGTCAACACTCTGTCTGATTTTGGATTTTTTTTTTTTTTTTTTCAAAATCAGACTTGACACCAGAGAGGCTGAATACCGCACTGAGTCAATGCGGTCTTAGTTGACACCAGAGAGGCTAAGACCGCATTGACTCAGTGCGGTATTCAGCCTCTGGTGTCAAGTCTGATTTTGAAAAAAAAAAAAAAAAAAAAAAATCCAAAATCAGACAGAGTGTTGAGACCAGAGAGGCTAAGACCGCATTGACTCAGTGCGGTATTCAGCCTCTCTGGTGTCAAGTCTGATTTTGGGGAAAAAAAAAAAAAAAAATCCAAAATCAGACAGAGTGTTGACACCAGAGAGGCTAAGACCGCATTGACTCAGTGCGGTATTCAGCCTCTCTGGTGTCAAGTCTGATTTTGAAAAAAAAAAAAAAAAATCCAAAATCAGACAGAGTGTTGAGACCAGAGAGGCTAAGACCGCATTGACTCAGTGCGGTATTCAGCCTCTCTGGTGTCAAGTCTGATTTTGGGGGAAAAAAAAAAAAAAAAAATCCAAAATCAGACAGAGTGTTGAGACCAGAGAGGCTAAGACCGCATTGACTCAGTGCGGTATTCAGCCTCTCTGGTGTCAAGTCTGATTTTGGGGAAAAAAAAAAAAAAAAATCCAAAATCAGACAGAGTGTTGAGACCAGAGAGGCTAAGACCGCATTGACTCAGTGCGGTATTCAGCCTCTCTGGTGTCAAGTCTGATTTTGGAAAAAAAAAAAAAAAATCCAAAATCAGACAGAGTGTTGACACCAGAGAGGCTAAGACCGCATTGACTCAGTGCGGTATTCAGCCTCTCTGGTGTCAAGTCTGATTTTGAAAAAAAAAAAAAAAAATCCAAAATCAGACAGAGTGTTGAGACCAGAGAGGCTAAGACCGCATTGACTCAGTGCGGTATTCAGCCTCTCTGGTGTCAAGTCTGATTTTGGGGGAAAAAAAAAAAAAAAATCCAAAATCAGACAGAGTGTTGAGACCAGAGAGGCTAAGACCGCATTGACTCAGTGCGGTATTCAGCCTCTCTGGTGTCAAGTCTGATTTTGGGGAAAAAAAAAAAAAAAAATCCAAAATCAGACAGAGTGTTGAGACCAGAGAGGCTAAGACCGCATTGACTCAGTGCGGTATTCAGCCTCTCTGGTGTCAAGTCTGATTTTGGAAAAAAAAAAAAAAAAATCCAAAATCAGACAGAGTGTTGACACCAGAGAGGCTAAGACCGCATTGACTCAGTGCGGTATTCAGCCTCTCTGGTGTCAAGTCTGATTTTGAAAAAAAAAAAAAAAAATCCAAAATCAGACAGAGTGTTGAGACCAGAGAGGCTAAGACCGCATTGACTCAGTGCGGTATTCAGCCTCTCTGGTGTCAAGTCTGATTTTGGAAAAAAAAAAAAAAAATCCAAAATCAGACAGAGTGTTGAGACCAGAGAGGCTAAGACCGCATTGACTCAGTGCGGTATTCAGCCTCTCTGGTGTCAAGTCTGATTTTGGAAAAAAAAAAAAAAAAAAAAATCCAAAATCAGACAGAGTGTTGAGACCAGAGAGGCTAAGACCGCATTGACTCAGTGCGGTATTCAGCCTCTCTGGTGTCAACACTCTGTCTGATTTTGGATTTTTTTTTTTTTTTTTCCAAAATCAGACTTGACACCAGAGAGGCTGAATACCGCACTGAGTCAATGCGGTCTTAGCCTCTCTGGTCTCAACACTCTGTCTGATTTTGGATTTTTTTTTTTTTTTTTTCCAAAATCAGACTTGACACCAGAGAGGCTGAATACCGCACTGAGTCAATGCGGTCTTAGCCTCTCTGGTGTCAACACTCTGTCTGATTTTGGATTTTTTTTTTTTTTTTTTTTTTTTCCAAAATCAGACTTGACACCAGAGAGGCTGAATACCGCACTGAGTCAATGCGGTCTTAGCCTCTCTGGTGTCAACTAAGACCGCATTGACTCAGTGCGGTATTCAGCCTCTCTGGTGTCAAGTCTGATTTTGGAAAAAAGGAAAAAAAATCCAAAATCAGACAGAGTGTTGACACCAGAGAGGCTAAGACCGCATTGACTCAGTGCGGTATTCAGCCTCTCTGGTGTCAAGTCTGATTTTGGAAAAAAAAAATCCAAAATCAGACAGAGTATTGAAACCAGAGAGGCTAAGACCGCATTGACTCAGTGCGGTATTCAGCCTCTCTGGTGTCAAGTCTGATTTTGAAAAAAAAAAAAAAAAAAATCCAAAATCAGACAGAGTGTTGAGACCAGAGAGGCTAAGACCGCATTGACTCAGTGCGGTATTCAGCCTCTCTGGTGTCAAGTCTGATTTTGGGGAAAAAAAAAAAAAAAAATCCAAAATCAGACAGAGTGTTGAGACCAGAGAGGCTAAGACCGCATTGACTCAGTGCGGTATTCAGCCTCTCTGGTGTCAAGTCTGATTTTGGAAAAAAAAAAAAAAAATCCAAAATCAGACAGAGTGTTGACACCAGAGAGGCTAAGACCGCATTGACTCAGTGCGGTATTCAGCCTCTCTGGTGTCAAGTCTGATTTTGAAAAAAAAAAAAAAAAATCCAAAATCAGACAGAGTGTTGAGACCAGAGAGGCTAAGACCGCATTGACTCAGTGCGGTATTCAGCCTCTCTGGTGTCAAGTCTGATTTTGGAAAAAAAAAAAAAAAATCCAAAATCAGACAGAGTGTTGAGACCAGAGAGGCTAAGACCGCATTGACTCAGTGCGGTATTCAGCCTCTCTGGTGTCAAGTCTGATTTTGGAAAAAAAAAAAAAAAAAAAAATCCAAAATCAGACAGAGTGTTGAGACCAGAGAGGCTAAGACCGCATTGACTCAGTGCGGTATTCAGCCTCTCTGGTGTCAAGTCTGATTTTGGAAAAAAAAAAAAAAAAATCCAAAATCAGACAGAGTGTTGAGACCAGAGAGGCTAAGACCGCATTGACTCAGTGCGGTATTCAGCCTCTCTGGTGTCAACACTCTGTCTGATTTTTGATTTTTTTTTTTTTTTTTCCAAAATCAGACTTGACACCAGAGAGGCTGAATACTGCACTGAGTCAATGCGGTCTTAGCCTCTCTGGTGTCAACTCTGTCTGATTTTGGATTTTTTTTTCCAAAATCAGACTTGACACAAGAGAGGCTGAATACCGCACTGAGTCAATGCGGTCTTAGCCTCTCTGGTGTCAACACTCTGTCTGATTTTGGATTTTTTTTTTTTTTTTTCCAAAATCAGACTTGACACAAGAGAGGCTGAATACCGCACTGAGTCAATGCGGTCTTAGCCTCTCTGGTGTCAACACTCTGTCTGATTTTGGATTTTTTTTTTTTTTTTCCAAAATCAGACTTGACACCAGAGAGGCTGAATACCGCACTGAGTCAATGCGGTCTTAGCCTCTCTGGTGTCAACACTCTGTCTGATTTTGGATTTTTTTTTTTTTTTTTTCAAAATCAGACTTGACACCAGAGAGGCTGAATACCGCACTGAGTCAATGCGGTCTTAGTTGACACCAGAGAGGCTAAGACCGCATTGACTCAGTGCGGTATTCAGCCTCTGGTGTCAAGTCTGATTTTGAAAAAAAAAAAAAAAAAAAAAAATCCAAAATCAGACAGAGTGTTGAGACCAGAGAGGCTAAGACCGCATTGACTCAGTGCGGTATTCAGCCTCTCTGGTGTCAAGTCTGATTTTGGGGAAAAAAAAAAAAAAAAAATCCAAAATCAGACAGAGTGTTGACACCAGAGAGGCTAAGACCGCATTGACTCAGTGCGGTATTCAGCCTCTCTGGTGTCAAGTCTGATTTTGAAAAAAAAAAAAAAAAAATCCAAAATCAGACAGAGTGTTGAGACCAGAGAGGCTAAGACCGCATTGACTCAGTGCGGTATTCAGCCTCTCTGGTGTCAAGTCTGATTTTGGGGGAAAAAAAAAAAAAAAAAATCCAAAATCAGACAGAGTGTTGAGACCAGAGAGGCTAAGACCGCATTGACTCAGTGCGGTATTCAGCCTCTCTGGTGTCAAGTCTGATTTTGGGGAAAAAAAAAAAAAAAAATCCAAAATCAGACAGAGTGTTGAGACCAGAGAGGCTAAGACCGCATTGACTCAGTGCGGTATTCAGCCTCTCTGGTGTCAAGTCTGATTTTGGAAAAAAAAAAAAAAAATCCAAAATCAGACAGAGTGTTGACACCAGAGAGGCTAAGACCGCATTGACTCAGTGCGGTATTCAGCCTCTCTGGTGTCAAGTCTGATTTTGAAAAAAAAAAAAAAAAATCCAAAATCAGACAGAGTGTTGAGACCAGAGAGGCTAAGACCGCATTGACTCAGTGCGGTATTCAGCCTCTCTGGTGTCAAGTCTGATTTTGGGGGAAAAAAAAAAAAAAAATCCAAAATCAGACAGAGTGTTGAGACCAGAGAGGCTAAGACCGCATTGACTCAGTGCGGTATTCAGCCTCTCTGGTGTCAAGTCTGATTTTGGGGAAAAAAAAAAAAAAAAATCCAAAATCAGACAGAGTGTTGAGACCAGAGAGGCTAAGACCGCATTGACTCAGTGCGGTATTCAGCCTCTCTGGTGTCAAGTCTGATTTTGGAAAAAAAAAAAAAAAATCCAAAATCAGACAGAGTGTTGACACCAGAGAGGCTAAGACCGCATTGACTCAGTGCGGTATTCAGCCTCTCTGGTGTCAAGTCTGATTTTGAAAAAAAAAAAAAAAAATCCAAAATCAGACAGAGTGTTGAGACCAGAGAGGCTAAGACCGCATTGACTCAGTGCGGTATTCAGCCTCTCTGGTGTCAAGTCTGATTTTGGGGGAAAAAAAAAAAAAAAATCCAAAATCAGACAGAGTGTTGAGACCAGAGAGGCTAAGACCGCATTGACTCAGTGCGGTATTCAGCCTCTCTGGTGTCAAGTCTGATTTTGGGGAAAAAAAAAAAAAAAAATCCAAAATCAGACAGAGTGTTGAGACCAGAGAGGCTAAGACTGCATTGACTCAGTGCGGTATGCAGCCTCTCTGGTGTCAACTAAGACCGCATTGACTCAGTGCGGTATTCAGCCTCTCTGGTGTCAAGTCTGATTTTGGAAAAAAAAAAAAAAAAAATCCAAAATCAGACAGAGTGTTGACACCAGAGAGGCTAAGACCGCATTGACTCAGTGCGGTATTCAGCCTCTCTGGTGTCAAGTCTGATTTTGAAAAAAAAAAAAAAAAATCCAAAATCAGACAGAGTGTTGAGACCAGAGAGGCTAAGACTGCATTGACTCAGTGCGGTATGCAGCCTCTCTTGTGTCAAGTCTGATTTTGGAAAAAAAAATCCAAAATCAGACAGAGTTGACACCAGAGAGGCTAAGACCGCATTGACTCAGTGCAGTATTCAGCCTCTCTGGTGTCAAGTCTGATTTTGGAAAAAAAAAAAAAAAAAAAATCCAAAATCAGACAGAGTGTTGAGACCAGAGAGGCTAAGACCGCATTGACTCAGTGCGGTATTCAGCCTCTCTGGTGTCAACACTCTGTCTGATTTTGGAAAAAAAAAAAAAAAAAAATCCAAAATCAGACAGAGTGTTGACACCAGAGAGGCTGAATACCGCACTGAGTCAATGCGGTCTTAGCCTCTCTGGTCTCAACACTCTGTCTGATTTTGGATTTTTTTTTTTTTTTTTTTCCAAAATCAGACTTGACACCAGAGAGGCTGAATACTGCACTGAGTCAATGCGGTCTTAGCCTCTCTGGTGTCAACTCTGTCTGATTTTGGATTTTTTTTTCCAAAATCAGACTTGACACAAGAGAGGCTGCATACCGCACTGAGTCAATGCAGTCTTAGCCTCTCTGGTCTCAACACTCTGTCTGATTTTGGATTTTTTTTTTTTTTTTTCAAAATCAGACTTGACACCAGAGAGGCTGAATACCGCACTGAGTCAATGCGGTCTTAGCCTCTCTGGTCTCAACACTCTGTCTGATTTTGGATTTTTTTTTTTTTTTTTTTTTCCAAAATCAGACTTGACACCAGAGAGGCTGAATACCGCACTGAGTCAATGCGGTCTTAGCCTCTCTGGTCTCAACACTCTGTCTGATTTTGGATTTTTTTTTTTTTTTTTCCAAAATCAGACTTGACACCAGAGAGGCTGAATACCGCACTGAGTCAATGCGGTCTTAGCCTCTCTGGTCTCAACACTCTGTCTGATTTTGGATTTTTTTTTTTTTTTTTCCAAAATCAGACTTGACACCAGAGAGGCTGAATACCGCACTGAGTCAATGCGGTCTTAGCCTCTCTGGTGTCAACACTCTGTCTGATTTTGGATTTTTTTTTTTTTTTTTTTTTTTTCCAAAATCAGACTTGACACCAGAGAGGCTGAATACCGCACTGAGTCAATGCGGTCTTAGCCTCTCTGGTGTCAACTAAGACCGCATTGACTCAGTGCGGTATTCAGCCTCTCTGGTGTCAAGTCTGATTTTGGAAAAAAGGAAAAAAAATCCAAAATCAGACAGAGTGTTGACACCAGAGAGGCTAAGACCGCATTGACTCAGTGCGGTATTCAGCCTCTCTGGTGTCAAGTCTGATTTTGGAAAAAAAAAAAAAAAAATCCAAAATCAGACAGAGTGTTGAGACCAGAGAGGCTAAGACCGCATTGACTCAGTGCGGTATTCAGCCTCTCTGGTGTCAAGTCTGATTTTGGAAAAAAAAAAAAAAAAATCCAAAATCAGACAGAGTGTTGAGACCAGAGAGACTAAGACCGCTTTGACTCAGTGCGGTATTCAGCCTCTCTGGTCTCAAGTCTGATTTTGGAAAAAAAAAAAAAAAAAATCCAAAATCAGACAGAGTGTTGACACCAGAGAGGCTAAGACCGCATTGACTCAGTGCGGTATTCAGCCTCTCTGGTGTCAAGTCTGATTTTTGAAAAAAAAAATCCAAAATCAGACAGAGTGTTGACACCAGAGAGGCTAAGACCGCATTGACTCAGTGCGGTATTCAGCCTCTCTGGTGTCAAGTCTGATTTTTGAAAAAAAAAAAAAAAATCCAAAATCAGACAGAGTGTTGAGACCAGAGAGGCTAAGACCGCATTGACTCAGTGCGGTATTCAGCCTCTCTGGTGTCAAGTCTGATTTTGGGAAAAAAAAAAAAAAAAAAAAATCCAAAATCAGACAGTGTTGAGACCAGAGAGGCTAAGACCGCATTGACTCAGTGCGGTATTCAGCCTCTCTGGTGTCAAGTCTGATTTTTGAAAAAAAAAAAAAAAAAATCCAAAATCAGACAGAGTGTTGACACCAGAGAGGCTACCCTGGAGAGAAAAATACCCAAATCATAGACAGTTCTCCTGGTTCAAACCAGATGCCTCAATTAAATCTAGAATAGATTATTGGCTAGTGGCAGATACAATGCTTAGCCAGATATCAAGTGTTGAAATCTCCCCTGCTCCACTAACTGATCACTGCAGTATTGATATGTCAGTAACACCTCTAATGCAGTCAACCAAGAATAAAGGATACTGGAAGTTCAATGCCAGTCTCTTGAAATATGACGATTACTGTAACGGCACTAAAGACCTTATTCAAGAAGTCCTACAAGATGATTCCTTAATATCATATACTCAGAAGCGGGAATTTTTTAAATATAAAATCCGCCAATATTCAATCTCCTTCAGTAAACGTATCAAGAATATAATTATATTCTGTATGTATGGGTGGAAACTCAGCAGCTACCGGCAGGGCACGAGCCCCCTCCAGGAAGGCTGGCAGCCGAGACAAAGCGTCTGCATTAATATGTTGTTTTCCAGGGCGATGGACAATTTTATAATTAAAATTAGCCAGCTGCTCCACCCACCGAGCTAGCTGCCCCTCGAAACCCTGGAAATTATGCAACCACCGTAAGGAGCCATGGTCGGTGCGCAAAACAAACTCCTTCCCCAGTAAGTAATGTTTAAAATACTTTGTAAACGCTACCATGGCTAAAAGCTCCTTCTTAGTGGTGGCATAGCGGCACTCTTCCTTAGTTAATGCCCTGCTGGCATACGCCACTACGCGTTCTACGCCACCCTCCTCCTGTGACAGTACTGCCCCTATCCCAGCATCGCTAGCGTCTGTATCTAGGATAAAGCTCTTTTGGGGGTCGGGGTATGCCAGCACTGGGGCTGTACTCAAGCTGGACTTTAACTGTATGAAGGCCTGCTGGCAGTCATCCCCCCACCTAAATCGCTTTCCCATTTCCGTCAGCCGGTGCAAGGGGCGGGCTATGTCTGCAAACCCCTTTACAAACCGCCGGTAATAAGACGCTAACCCCACAAAGCTTTTTACCTCCGTCTGAGTTCTTGGTACTGGCCACTTCCGCACACTCTCCACTTTAGCAGGGTCTGCCCTGATCCCCTGTGCAGAGATTATATGACCTAGATACTTTACTTGGGTGGAGAAAATGTTGCATTTGGACGGCTTGACTTTTAAATTAGCGGCACACAGCTTTGACAGAACCTCATCCAAACGAGTGAGATGCTCTGTAAAAGTGCGGCCAAAAACGATAATGTCATCTAAATAGACTAAACATGTGGTCCATTGTAGATCTGCTAATACCAAGTCCATAAGCCTTTGAAACGTGCTAGGCGCGTTACACAAGCCAAAGCTCAGGACATTAAACTCAAACAGTCCCTGTCTAGTGGCAAAGGCTGTTTTGGGCCTGTCCTTAGGATCAACCTCGACCTGCCAGTAACCACTGGCAAGGTCGAGGGTGGAAAACAGGGTGGCATTGGCTAGGCTATCCAGAGCATCGTCAATTCTGGGGAGGGGGTAAGCATCTTTTGCAGTGACATCATTGAGTTTCCTATAATCCACACAGAATCTAAGGGCACCTCCCTTCTTTCGCACTGGCACAATTGGTGCGGCCCAGGGGCTACATGAGGGCCGTATGATCCCATTTCCCTGCATCTGTTTTATATGGTCTGAAACCTCCTGTTGGATATGCAGGGGAACTCTTCGGGGCCCCATCTTAATAGGTCTTGCATCGCCAGTGTCAATTTGGTGTGTTGTAAGATGAGTTCTCCCTAGGTCAGTGTCGCCAGTGCTGAAGACCGAAACATGCCTGTGCAGGAGGTCACGAACAGACTGCACTTGGACAGGAGTGAGGCCCTTCTCGTCCAAACCAAACTCCCTGAGCAAGGAATCACCTGACCAAGCGCATGTGGTGGAAACCCCTTGCCCACTGTACCATCCATAATGGTTATATCAGAGAACAATTTGCCAATTTTCATGCCCTGTTTTAAGGTGAGGGGGTCGTCTGTGACATTAATTACTCTGACAGGCACTAAACCCTGCTTCACAGTGTTTAGATATAGAGGCCAAAGGCTCCATCATACCAGTAGTACATGCCCCGGGGAGCCCTTCAACAGCCCCTGAAATTATAAATTCACTACGGGCGGGCACAATGGTGTCTGTGTGAACAGTCACCACCTGTGGTGTAACTACATCAGGGGCAGAGACTAGTGGAAACTTTTTCCCCAGCAGATGGCAGCATTGTTTACCCATATCAACAACAGCCCCAAATTTGGACAACAAATCGAAACCCAGTAATATGTCTGGTGTTGGAACATCAGCCACCAAAAACTCTGTGACCAGGGCCAAGGACTCAAATTGGCAAATAGTCTGCCACCGCCCCACTACACACATGGGACCCCCATTGGCGGCAGATGCATCACCAGCATACTCCATTAACTCCCCCCCATTAGTCAGTTTCAACCATATTGATTTGGGGATAATGGAGGCGTTAGCCCCCGTGTCTACTAACACATAAGAATCTAACCCACCTATTTTAGCACGGAGATACATGGCAGACTCATTCTGGTTCGACAAGGCCATCTTGACAGCAGAAGGAAAGGGGGCGGGCATTTGGCCTGCTGTGCACGCCCCCTCTAGTTTCCCGGCAGATAGGGACAGTCTTGCCGCAGATGTCTATTACAGCCGCACTCCCAACACACCTCCCCCCGATTGGGCCCCCAGCTGCTCTGTGTACGGGGAGCTGACGCGCCAGGACGTACAGAAGTAGTGACTGTGGCCCTATCAACAGGTGTTTTAATGGACTGCACAGTGCTCTGTAATGTTTTAACTTCTTGGCGCAGTCCCTCAACTACTCCCAAAAGCAGCTCCATCTGTTTGTCACTTGGGGATTTTTCTATAACCCCATAGCTCAAGTTCTGATGCGAGATTAATTGCAGTCTCTAAAGTGAGGGGCTTGGCGCTACGAAGGTTCACACGCAACTCCCCACTGCCAACATGCTCAATGAAGTGGTCTCTAGCAAAAAGATCGCGAGTATCGGTGTCTGCATTGGGGTATGATTTAATTATCAATCTGCGTAATGCATTACCAAATTCTCGTGCGCTCTCATTGTGCAAGCGCCGCCGGGCGAGAAAACTCGCCCTGTTCCAATCAGCACTGTCACAGGGCTCTAAGCATCTCCCCAATGCGTCTTTCAGCTGTGCATAATCCGCGCGGGACTCTGGAGAGAGACCATTATAGATATCTCGAGCCCGGCCGGCCAATAACAGAGACATACATTTGAGCCTCAAATCCTCATTCCAGTGATTCACCTCCGCAGCTATTTCAAATTGACCTACCCAATCCGACCACTCTCGCCCAATGCCAGTAAAAGTCTCGGGCATAAACACAGGGCGTGCGGTATTCATAGTGGAGGAAGGGTGCTGATTTAACGCAGGTGTGTGGTTCAGCTCAGCTGATGAGCTCGCTGGGATTTGTGCGTCGCCCTCCGTCATAGTGGGACTGGTTCAAATTAAATCCCACCACTGCCACCAGTGTAATAAACCAGCCCGGAAAGGGCTCTGACGGAGGCAAGCAACACAAATCTCAGGAGTATATAAAAATAGATAGCTTTATTATTACAGGCTATTGGCAACAGAGTAAAACACAGAGGTGATCACAGGTGAGTATCAAATACGCTTCCCAACGGTCCCTGGGGTCTATCATAAGGCAACACCACTACACACATGAAGATGAAATCACTGCAAACTGGGCCACAACAGGAGAGGGGGTTGTATCATTTTTTAGTGGTCTGTACAGACCATTGGTCAGTACCACTAGGGGGTGCTAAAGCGAATGGTCCGGACCAGTTGGTGTGGTCCGTCACTGTACCACGGACCACTAGTGTGGTCTGTCACGTGGTCCGTCAGTGTTCCTTCTCCTCTTAATGCATCGCAGTCAGCGTACAGACGCTCTGACCATGGTCCGGACCATCAGTGTGTGGTCAGTCAGGTGGTCAGTGTGGTCTGTCACGTGGTCCGTCAGCGTTCCTTCTCGTCACAATGCATCAGTCAGCGTACAGACGCTCTGACCATGGTCCGGACCACCAGTGTGTGGTCTGTCACGTAGGCTACGTGGTCCGTCAGTGTTCCTTCTCCTCTTAATGCATCGCAGTCAGCGTACAGACGCTCTGACCATGGTCCGGACCACCAGTGTGTGGTCGGTCAGGTAGTCTGTCACGTAGGCTAGTGGTCCGTCAGTGTTAATTCTCCTCTTAATGCATTGCAGTCAGCATACAGACGCTCTGACCATGGTCCGGACCACCAGTGTGTGGTCTGTCACGTAGGCTACGTGGTCCGTCAGTGTTCATTCTCCTCTTAATGCATCAGTCAGCGTACAGACGCTCTGACCATGGTCCGGCCGTGGTCAGTCAGGTGGTCAGTCAGTATGGTCTGTCACGTAGGCTACGTGGTCTGTCAGTGTTCCTTCTCCTCTGTGTGTGGTCGGTCATGTGGTCTGTCACACGTGGTCCGTCACGACAAATCCCCCCCAATATTTAAGCCTGATAAAATGTGCCCCCCCAATAAATTGATGTACAAAAATGAGAAAACAGAGATTTACTGCGCGATACAGCTGTTCGTGGCATTACCGCGGAGCCAGCGCTCCTAGGGGAGAGCAGAGCAAGGAACTAACCATTCTACTAACACGGAAATTGATGTAAGGGGTATATATACCACTCCCATAACATGTGTGTATCACTTAGGGTGTCGAGTCATAGTCTATTTTTAATTTATCTTCATTGAATGTTTCAAAACTACATGATCTGGTCCGGCCCATCCACCACCCTGTTGGAGTTTCATACACTCCTCAACACCTGGAATCCACACCTCCGGTTTACCATTGATCACCACCCAGATCGTATCAATTTCCTGGATGTCACTGTATACAAACAGCAAAACAAACTACATTCATCCATCTTTCGAAAACCCAGAAATACCCTGCTCCATGCCTCCAGTTACCACCCCTCACATCTAAAAGAACCTCCCCACAGGCCAATTCATGCGCCTCCGGAGATTATGCAGCGACAAATGTGACTTCTTGAATAAAGCCACACAGATGAAATTGAGGTTTCAGGAGCGTGGATATGGGCGGAGACCCATCTCACATGCGTACAAACGCGCACTACACTCCCACCGTGACATCCTGCTCCAGCCCAGAACATCAGACCCCCCCTCGCCTAGGGTGACAGCGACCCTGCAGTACTCCCCCTTGGCCAACAGAATCAAGCGGAGCCTGCTCAAATTCTGGAGAGTGCTACAGGTCCATGATGTCTTCGCCACACCCCCCAGGATCGCCTTCTCCCGAAATCAGAACATTAGGGACTGTCTAGTCAAGACGCTTGTCACCCCCAACATAATAACACAAACCACGATCGATTCCCGTCCTCCCCCTATAGGTCATTTCCCGTGCGGACACTGCGCTTGCTGCCCACAGACCACCAAGGTTAAAACACTCATTTTCACCAACGGACACACTGTCCATCTCAAACACCTCACCACCTGCGCCTCGCAGGGAGTGGTGTATGCCATCTCTTGCCCGCTCTGGTACATCGGGAAGACCTTGCGTCCGTTACGCACACGGATCACGGAGCACAAGAGCGCGCTCCGGCGCCAGGACACCAAGGCCCCTATCGTTGATCACTTTATTCGACACGACCATAGTGTTTCAGACCTCCGCTTCTGGGCCATAGACATTGTCAAACCCCACCCGAGGGGTGGCGACCTAGACAGGACGCTTCTCCAGCGCGAAGCGCACTGGATCCACAGGCTGGATACCTCCGCTCCTAACGGACTCAATGAGGAGCTGGACCTTGCATGCTTTATTTAGGTAGATCTTGAAGTCTGTAGTATTGGAATGCCTACTGTTATGCTATATTTACATTTATATTATTCATTAATTAGATGCATTGCCCTATGTGATTCTCACATCATATCCTTGCGTGATTTTGCTGATATGTTTGACATCAACATCAACATGATAGGACCTGTATTTTCCTACAGCATTATTGATGTGACATGTAGCCTATTTTTGCATTAGTATTTTTGTAATATATCATCATGTATGTGCTGCTAGTTCTGTCTATCCTAGTAGAGCAGACCATTTCCTCTGACGTCAGGGCTCTGCCCCCTTCACGTCACTCCACACTACCTGTGCCACGTAGGCTATGTTCTCTATATAACCTGGTGCGGTGGCCGACGCCCTCCCATACAGCCTGATGAAAACCAACGGTTGAAACGCGTTGCGTTTGTGCCTTGCCCGTATCACCTATTTGAAGATGTACACTGTTTGTTAACTGTGAAGTTCGCAGGTACAAATTACTTCTTATTAAATTGATTTATCTTTAAAACTCTAAGCAGCTAATTTTTTGCTTTGATATTATAGTTGCCTGCTGAGTTGCTTTGGTCCACACCTTTTTGTGCTTTCCTAAATAAGAATAGGCTAATTATTATTTTACACCCACCACTCATTTATTTTGGTTAGTTACTTTCATGTAAAAAGGAAGGAACAAGCGGGGAGAAATATGCAAATGTATTTGTCCAATGTGGTCCAATGACATTGCTCTCTGTCAGAACTTGTTTGGATGTCCTTGTTGGTCTTGTTAGTTATGCCACCACTCTGTGTGTCTGATTAGGGGCAGTTCATTCATTCATACTGTGAGCTGCTGTGCTTTTGTTGATGGCTATTGAAAATTGAAAATATTGGAAATGAAATGGCTAAACTTAAATCTTGGTTTGATGAAAATAAGTTATCGTTAAATTTGAAAAAAAACTAAGTTCATGGTTTTTGCTAATAAAAGAAAGGATGAAGTCTCACTATCTATTGATGGAGTTAACATTGAGCAAGTTTCTGAGTTTAGGTTTTTGGGAGTTACAATGGATGAAAAATGTACATGGAAATCCCATATATCATTATGTTAAAAAAAAGGTGTCAAAGAATATTTTTATTTTGAACAAAGCTAATGTGTTAGATTGTAACACAATGAGAATGTTGTACTGTTCACTTAAACTGCCCTATTTTAGTTATTGTGTTGAAGTGTGGGTAACTCATATATAAGCAATATAATGCCATTGTTTTTATTACAGAAAAGAGCAGTTAGAATCATTCACAAAGTTGAATTTAGAGAACATACTAATAGTTTATTTATTAAGTCAGGGTTATTGAAACTTAATGAGATAATAGAACTGCAGACATTATTAGTTACTGTATATGTTTAAAGCCAAAAATAGGGTATTGCCAGAGAACATGCAAAAATTGTTTGTTTACCTCAGAAGATGAAAGTCACAGGAGGAGATTTGATTTTAAGCATCAAGCTACTCGGACCACTTTAAAACAAATGTGTATTTCTGTTATTGGTGTAAAACTTTTGAATTCTCAACAGAAGGACCTAACGGGTTGTACAAATATTTTTCAGTTAAAAAAGTTTTTATAAAGAGAGACAAATTAGACATTATGCACTTGAAACTTAATTGGATGTTAGTTTTATTTGATTTAAGCTTGCAATCTTTTTTTTCCTTTTATAGGTTATTTTTGTTTATGTTGTTGTAATCACGGTGTTGATGGTGTAGGTATCTGTAAATGACAGACCATTTAAGATTCTTTGTGTTCAAGTAAGGGCAGATACAAAATAAGAATTATATTCTTCTTTCTGCTCCTTTTCAGTCATGAAAAGCATTGATTTCAAACATGTATTTTGATGTATTGTGTGACCAAATTTATATTGTACTATTGTGCATTTTCATGACAGGAACAAATAAAAAAATGAAATGAAATGAAAACTAATTACCGGTAGTTCACTTAGTTAAACAAACTTCTCTTCAAAAGTACTTTGAATACTTCTCAATTGACTGCATAAAGTAATTTTACACTTGAAATGATTGGCTACAGATTCCAAACAGCCGACAGTGGTGAGAGTGTTGCTAGCCGACATGGCTTTTGACAGAGTGGACCATGCTAAGCTGCTACAACACCTGGTCGACATGAATCTGTGCCCAAGACTCCTGGCCTGGATACACAGCTACACCACAGGAAGGAGCCAGAGGGTAAAGGCCAATGACACCTATAGCTCCTGGACAGAGGTAATGTCTGGTGTGCCGCAAGGAGGGGTGGCCTCCCCATACAGTACTTATTCCTCCTGTGCATGTCAATCAGAAAAACAGCCTTCAGCGACACTCTGGACACTGGGTATGCTGATGGTATGGCCGGTCTTTCCCGGGCCATACCACTGACCAACATCTACAGCGACAGGTCAATGGAGATGGAGGCCAAGCAGCTGGATGACTGGGCTGCAGAGATGAGAATTTGTTTCTCCACAAACCCTCTGCAGCTGCCCCCTCTCTTCCTGGGAGGACAGGAGGTTCCCATCGTCACCACAACCAAATATCTTGGTTTCCACCTGGACAATGACCTCAGTGGAAACACTCAAGTGGAACAGTCAGTGAAGAAAGCTTCAAAAAGGTTACACTTCCTGACTGTGCTAGCCAGGCAAGGCCTACCCTGCGAAGATCTGGTGACCATCTATACCACCCAGGCCTTGTCTGGAATATGGAGGAGTCCTAGTGGGATGCAACAAAAAACAGACAGCACAACTGGAGAGAGTGCAAAGGAGAGCCATCAAAATCATCTCCAGAGGCAATCTGATTCAGCCTCAACTCCCATCCCTACAAAGCAGGAGAGAAGAGACAACAATAAAACTGGTCAAGGACATGATGAACACACATCACCCACTGCATGACCTGCTCCCACAGGACAGAGCCAGCTGCACTGGCCGGACACTGCGGAGTGGCAGACAGCTCACGACCTTCTTGGCCAGGACAAAACGCCTGACAACAGCAACCCTGCCCACTCCTGTGAGACTCTTTAACACTCAGTCTTAAGAGACTCTTGTGTCTGTGTTTGATGTAGGCTATTATTGTGTTTCTATGTCCTGAAAATGTGACCTGTGATATGTAATCTATTTTTATAATCTATTTTCTTGTTTTTAGCTAGATCTTAACAGTTCTGTGTGTAAATTCTGCTTTTATTCAGTGAATACTGTGAGCAAGAATCAAATAAACTCAAACTCAAATCAACCCCCCCCCCCCTTTTTTTTTTTACCCAAATGCATTCTGGAAATAAAGGTGTATGCTACTGTTCTTTCTTTTGTTCAATTCTTTCAGATGTTTTTAAAGGTCCATTTTCATGTACAAGATTTCCCATTTCCTGTTCGTCATTAGTGCTAAGATGTGTAAGGGAAATTAATTTATGATGCTGTAAGGCCTTGGACCATGGCATATAACATATATCCATATAATATACTGTATATGGAAATAACAGGGAAGCATGTGGAAGTCTTGTTTTGATTCAATAAAACTGCCTTAAAAATCTAACTCAGAGTGGGATACTTCCAACACCAATATCTTTTTGATCATAAATTGATCATAAATTACCATTATATTGGTTGATAAGCCTATGATACATATAATCTCAACAGACAACAAAGTATAGAGAGTGATTTCCATAACAACAACTGGCATGTATTTGGCTCATAGTCATAAGGATGTCTTTTGCTTTAACTTGTGTGTTCTGTATGTATCTTAAATAATCAAACATCAAAGCTTAATATTGTCATATCACAGCAGTCATATAGCCTAATAATCTATATAATTATATTTGATGATTCACTATTTTTATTTATTATTATTATTATTATTATTATTATTATTATTATTATTATTGTAACAGACTGTTCTGTATGGTATTGTGTACTCTTATTGTGAAGTCCGGAAGAGGAAGTGGACAGTTGGTTCACTCTCTGTATCTCTCTCGCCCCTGACCAAGTAAATGAGTGGCTGCAGCTCCCAACAACAAGCGGTCTCTGACTCATTTCTTCACCATAAACAATATATAAAGAACCCAAAACACTCGGTTACATTTGTAATATCCAGTGTACGTTTACATTGAGGCCATCGGCCATTGTTGATGACGTTTCACTGTGCGACACTCAGTTACTCCATGTCAGAAATAAAGATGGACGCACGTCGTATACCAGTCAAACTTATGTCTGTTTATTTAGACAATTATATGTCAATAGAACAGTAAACATAACATTATTATTATTATATTGATATTATTAATTTAGTAACGTTACTTAGTAACGTTAGTAAATGCCCAACAATGATGGTCATTGAAGCATGCATTTAGACGAGAAGGAACACGGACCACGTAGGCTACGTGACAGACCACAGGCACACATGACGGACCACACATCAAGACAAGTGGTCGTGTACACTGACTGACGATGCCTGACGACAAGGAACACTGACGGACCACGTAGCCTACGTGACAGACCACCTGACCGACCACACACTGGTGGTCCGGACCATGGTCAGAGCGTCTGTACGCTGACTGCAATGCATTAAGAGGAGAATTAACACTGACGGACCACGTGACAGACCACACTAGTGGTCCGTGGTACAGTGACGGACCACACCAACTGGTCCGGACCATTCGCTTTAGCACCCCCTAGTGGTACTGACCAATGGTCTGTACAGACCACTAAAAAATGATACAACCCCTGCTGCACAACAGGCCAATGATTATGCACACACAGCACACGTGAGAAACTCCAAAGGCACGGTTAGCGTGCAATAGATGCAGTAGCTACACAGCAATTAGGCTACATTTCCACACAGGGCTACCCCAAACCGCCCGGGTTATGCACAGCAAGCAAAGAGCAAACATTCCACACAGGGCTACCCCAAACCGCCCGGGTTATGCACAGCAAGCAAAGAGCAAACAAATATGACACTGACCCCCTTGGAACAATTGGCCGCCTACTAGGACCCCCCGGATCATCTGTGGCTACAAGAAGAATAAACAAATAAACCAAATAAACAAACCAAATAAACAAACAAACATAAACAAGATAAGACTTAAAACTTAACTCGCCCGTCGGCGAGACCCCCCCCCGGGGTCTGAGCTAGGCACCGTCCGACTGGGGATAAACGGCTGGTCGGTGGTGCTGGCAGCGTACGGCGGTGGGCCGGACGCTGGTCTTGGCTGGAGAGCGGGTGGTGACCGAAGTGGACTGTACGGACTCCCCGGCCCTATATCTGCTGAGAGGGAGGCAGCTGTCCTCCTCATGGGCACGGGACACACAAGCACGAAACTCTCCAGCAAACCCGAATCACTGGCAGGCTCTGCTCTTTAACCCAGAGCCTCACCCCCACCCCACGGCTGGAGGCAATCACCCCAATCAGTCCCCAATCAGTCCTGGCACATAACCCCCCCCCCACACAGGTTTACCACAACATGTTATTCATTTGAACCCAACCTCATTCGGGTGACCGATGCTAGACTGTTGCCCTAGTTGTTGTTTTTCTCATGGTTAAGGTAGTTTTCATTGCATGTACCGGTAGCAGAATTTTAATACTGCAAAATGCTGCTGATTAAACTATACTTGCATCCGAGATGAAGAATGAATGGTGAGTCTCGCTTTGGTTCCCCATGGTGTTCCCCAGCTTTTCTGTTTTATCTTCCCTGACCCATTGGGTGTACATTTTTCCAACTCCAAATTCTATCAAATATAATGAAACCACAAAGATGAACTGTAAAAGACCACACAAAAATATATTGTATAGTCAATTCTATTTAAACGCCCAGCGATGCATCAACATTTTTTTTTTTTTTTTTACAAATGTCAGATGTCTAAATATTCAGACTTAAACATCATAAACAGTCAGGACACAAAGTGACAAACAGGAGTCATGAGGTAAAGTTGTTTGAAGCCACTGTAGTTATCATAGTCTGAAGTCTCTAGTCGACTAGTCAACGGTGGGACTGTGAGCCGGGTCCCGCCTGCTCTCTGCAGCCCTGTGCAGGTGTTGCTCTCTGGTACAACACACAATCTCCAGCTCTTTCTACGGGTGCTGGTACTGTTCTTTATCAGCCAGCTGGTTGTTATCCAGCCAGGCGATGGCCTGGTGGCACCTCTCCGCACCTTCCTCTGGTCCTCCTCGCTAATCTTGCCCTTCACGTTGAAGGCGTATGACTCCAGGGATTTTTTTTTATTATTTTTTGTGCATTCGTGCAGGACTTCACCTGGGAGGATCGACAGGCAAGGGAACAACTGTGGCCGAAAATCAAGCAAGCCAGATCGCTGGGTAAGGTGGCTTTCTACAAAGGCCACGTCGCAGTAATTGATGGACGTACAGTAAAGGCTTAATGTATTAAATGCAAACAGCAGTCAAAAGAAACAAGAAAAAAAACATATAGACAATATTCCAAGGTTTGGCCTGCCATTAAGAGAACAGTATAAAACTCAATCAATTGCGACTCCAAGAATGAACAGTCTAAATTCTTCGCCATACGGTGCATTACGCAAAACAGCCAGAAGATGGCGATGTTGCCCAAGGCAAACAGCCTGGCAGATAGCTAAAACGTCTAAAACAAGCAGCTATTGACAGCTGTCTATTTTTGAAAGAGCAGTTGGAGTATCAGGATGTTGGAAATAGTCCTGAAAGTGAGACAAATAGTAAAGGGAGAAACTAGGTTTTCTGAAGCTTTGAACCAATTGTGAACCTGGGGACATCTGCTGGTCAAATTTGAAACAGGATGCCCCCTAAAAACAATGATTTAGTAGCCTAGTCTACATTATCCTGAAACAAATCCAATTTGTGGGACTTCATAATAGACATATGTAGGCATTTATAAATGGTGGCGTTGTTCGTGCACGTTTTGGTCCTGGTCTCAGTTGGTGAAGACATGCAGGCGTCCTGAGTTGTTGCCGCCCAGCAAAGCATTCCTTGTAGGATGGAAGGCTGTGATGGACAGCACCGTGCTGAGGTGGTGGTCGTCTCTGAAGGAGTGCTGCAGCTGGCCGCTTTCGTGGAAGACCTGCACCTGGCGAGGCCGCTCCATGCTTCCCACCACAAAGCAGTCCTCTTGTTTAGGGTCCCACACTGCTGATAGCTTCGTCAGCCATCGGCCTGTGTTCAGGTTATGTCTGAAAATAAATTTCAGACAACTTAGCATACAGTATAGTCTGATGAAGAATGTGTTACCCACTTCTAGTAAAATCTGACTGGACTCACTGTAGCAGGAGTAATGGCATGTAAACAATTGCATTGCCTTTTCATGTGGTTTTTTCTACCAAAGAAAAAGAAAAGGAAATCCGCACTGTTTTTTAAGCTCCCACGTGAGTTTTTTAATTACAAAAAAGCAACGGGTCTTCATCAGGCAGTACAGAGAACAAGCTCTCTGTGCATGGGCATATATATAACCTCACATGGGGTGGTGGTGCCCCAATCAGGTGACGACAGACACCTGTGATCATTACAAAATACATAATTGTTGAAAGAGTCCACAAGAATACAACTTTTTTTAAAGATCATATAATAACAGAGGTAAACAAATTCTAAAATACCCGATACAAAAGAAATACAAGAAGTAAAACATGCAGGTGAATATTATTATCCCTATCTATACCAATAAGAAACCAAAGAAATGTAAAAGTATAGTACGGTAGGCCAAGGTAGGTTCAGGCAGGGTTTGAACCCAGGACTCCCAGGTGAGAGTCGTACGTGCTACCCACATGACCGAAGAGCCAGGCACATGTCTACAATGGCCAAGGTGTATACATATAACAACAGAATATAATAAAGTTAAAACATCACAGCAATGGCTTGACGTCTAGTTCTTCATTGAGGCCATACGGTGCCAACGTGTTGAGTGTATATATGTGAAAAGCCACACGTTGTAAAAGTCATTGTTCGTGGTCACCTCCTCTAGGGGGCTTTTCAACCTTCTCTATCCCCATGTACCGGAGTGAGGAGATGCTGTGTCCTGCTTGTTTGAAGTGGACTGCAACAGGGTTACGTTCATCACCGCATCTGATGTTGCTGCAATGCTCGCTAATCCTAGTGCGGAGGGCTCTAGACATTTTCCCCACATAAGCTAATCCACAAGGACATTTTATCTTTAAAAAAGTTGTATTCTTGTGGAAAGACCTACTCTTTCAACAATTATGTATTTTGTAATGATCACAGGTGTCTGTCATCACCTGATTGGGGCACCACCACCCCATGTGAGGTTATATATATGCCCATGCACAGAGAGCTTGTTCTCTGTACTGCCTGATGAAGACCCGTGAGGGTCAAAATGTTGCTTTTTTGTAATTAAAAAACTAACCGTGGGAGCTTAAAAAACAGTGTGCGGATTTCCTTTTCTTTTTCTATACGCGTATTTTTTCCAGCACCTGTTGAAATAATCTTGGATGTGCGTGCACTCTACTCTTCTGCATATTTCTACCAAAGACACACAATTGTTAATTTTGGTTTGACATTTTTTTTATGTACGGTAATTTAAGTGCCGAGTTGGAAAGGCTTGTTGTCGCTGTGATACTGGCTTATAATAAAACTGTAATAAAAATAGAAACAGTGATAAGTATTATGATGACCTGAGATAAACCTTCTACTACCCAAAACTCAAATGTATCAATCACTGTGGCACTGATGAAGATCCGCCATTAGGCCCTCTCTGCACTTTCACACAGAACCAAGCAGCCCTGCCATACAGGAGTGTGCTTTAGATAGCATCCACCCCTCCCGGATTGAAATTAGGCGTGAACCATGGGCGTTAAGCTTATTATGTCTGAGGAGTCTATTTATTTAATTTTATTTTGCCTTTATATAAACAGGTAAATCAGTGCGACCTGAATTTAACGAGCAACTTTCAATATTCGTCTGATCGACTTTATGGATCACAAAGGCAGCATCATGTATTACAAGCTACACGTAACGGAAGGCTTTCTTACCTTTGGTTCCAGTTTTTTTATAAAGCATATACCCATGTTGTGAAGTAGCCTAATTAAGTCCGTTCTGAAAGCGTGTTGACTGGAAGAAAAAAAGTGTGAAACAGCTGCAGTCTGATTTTAATAACGTTATCGACGGCGTCATTATAGACCACTTGGTTTCTACTTCTGGTTATGTCACTTTCAGAAGAACAGAGCGAATCTCAGGCACAGTGGGCAACGCAAGGCACACACCTGCTCAAGTGACTCGGGCTATAGTAGGAGCACAGTCTGAATGCTAACATTAGTTGTTTTTCGTAAGGGAACGCACAACAGGCGAGACAGCCTGCAGATATGCTTCGGTTAACTTATTTCTGATCGGAGAACTTCAATCTGGAGGTTGTTTTCCCTCAGTCCTCCTGTCATTTCTTTATGAATGAGCCGAGATTGCCGTCTTCCCGCGGCTTAGCCTTTTAGACAGACGTCGATTCTGCGCTGATACTACCTCTACCGGGGGAACGAAAGGCGTAACAAAATGACACGCCATTCCGTTCTTGCGACTTTTATACAGGAGGCATCATTCTACAGGCGGCGCCCCCGCCAGGCCAGTAAAATAATTGCAATTTGTTTTTTTGTTTTTCTGCTCTCCCCAAAATTTAAATATACCTTTATGGCATATTATTACAATTACAATATAGCAATAATGGTGTTGACAGTAATAGAAGATGCCAAATCATTCAAAACAATCAGCATTTTGCTTTTAGGAGCATTGTGCCAGCGTGCGGCGCTGTTCCAAAACATGTAAACGTGTCGTTGCCTGCGAAACGCTCATCCCATAATACAAATGTTCGCATCGCATCCCATAATAGTATGATGATACTTGGGATGCCATTGCGAACATAGATGCGAACAGGTTAGCTAAAAGTTTAGCGTCACCAGCGAGGGGCCCCACCGTTGCGGTCGAGGTACATTTCGAAATCCCTCCAGGCCTGAAAATCTTTCTAGGGGAAACACTGCAGGAGGCGAGACATAACGCTGCAACGAACGCGGCTTTCACAGTCTGTGTTAAAGGGGCTATAGATTGAGACAGCTTTCCTGATTTCCCCTCCCCTGATCAGGTAACATAATGACTTTGGAAAAACAGTTAGCAAGCACGACTCCCATAAAGATATATAAAAAGTATACAGGTGCCTGGGTCGGAGGATACTAGTAGGTGACAGATGTCCCGGCACACGCGGTTTAAGAAAAAATATCTTATTTATTGTGGGCAAGCAAGGTGATGAACGTTTCGCCTAGAAGCCTTCTAGGCGAAACGTTCATCACCTTGCTTGTATAATAAGATATTTTTTCTTAAACCGTGTGTGCCGGGACATCTGTAACATAATGACTTTCCCACACTGAGAGGCTATGTTCAAGTGAGTGGATGTACCCGATGGAAGTCAGCAAAGGAGCTGTGGTGGTCATTGCTGAGGTGTCATATATCCTATGGAAAAAGAAAAGAAAATGCACATTCAATTTAGAGATGTAATTCCAAAACAAGTAGTGCAGTGCAAGTGCTTTAAGCTGTGTCAGCCCCACCTAATCGTGTTGTCCATACAGGAGCTGAGCACTCTGTTCCCTGTACTAGGGGAGAAATAAGCACTGGTTATGCTTAAAGAGTGGCCGTGCAGCTGGCAGACCGCCTGGCTCTCGGTCTTCTTCAGACAGCGGCTATCGTAAATACTCACAAGCCTGCAGAGAAGAAGGAAAATTAGTTTGGACTATTTATAGACTGGACAGACTACAGCTGAACTGACTACAAGCAGGCAATCCAATTTAACAACTTTAGAAAACAAATGATCAAAGTGATTACTGCTCTGGAGAAAATATAAATTAATCAAAGATATGAGTCATACCTGCTCTCGGCCACTGCAAAGTACTGCTTGTTTAGTGGATGGACGCTAACACAGTGAAGGCTCTTGGGGTTGAGGGTGTAGAGGGTGTGGAGGGACTCATGGGAGTTGCTGCAGAGAAATTAAAAACATTAAGAGATTAGAAGCAGCTTTGTACCAGTCTGGAAAACATTATGCATGTTTCTGACAATGTTGTTTATGATTAATAAAAAAAGAGAGCAGGCGGTTAGCACTCTTCATGCTTACTGACATTCAACATGATGAAGAGAGATGGTAAAGAATAGAGAAGTGCTGCATTTTTTAAATCATTAATACAACAGTTGAAGAAGATGGCAGTATGTTACCCTGGGGTGCGCCTATCCACAATGGCAACATCTCCACCAAATTGCCCGACAACTAGTGTCATACAGTCATGTGACAGGAAGTCAAAGGTTTTCAGGCCATCTTCAATAGAATACACCTGGTAGGAAGTAGAAAATGATTCAGATCAGCTGGTGAAGTAGGAATATCTTAAAACTGGAGTGGGTTTACAATTCATGCACGATTTTACATCAACTTAATGAGGACATGGAATGTTTTTTTAAACATCTCCACTGATTTATAAGTTTGTTGCAAAGCAGTAATGAGTAAGTCCAGAATATTTCAGCAAAATTAACAGATGTTGTGCTTGAGGGCGGCTGTTCCAACTACAGATTGTTTATTTTTTCTATATGCACACATCCAGGGAGAATCGAATTGAAAACCTTAACAAGCGTTAATGACCCATGCCAGCAGGCGGGGGAGGATTTCTCAATGCAGAAAATATATAGAGAATATATAGAGAAGGTAAACACTGTCCATCTGCTTATATTACGGAGATTGTAAACTGATGCAAAGTGGGTTGAAAATCGGCAAAGCCTTCCTTTAATTACACATAGCTGCATCAAGACTTGTTTGTGTAAAAACTGTTCCTGAAATGGAACTGTACACCTGTGATGTCAGCCCCAGCAGAATGTCCAGCAACAAGTGATGTCACAGGTGTTTAACACCCATTTAGAATCCTACCCTTTTCTCCATACTGTATTTCTGCCCTGGGGGCCTGTATCTTATTATAATATATATAGGGGGGGGGGGGGGGGAGGTTCATAATGATCATGAGCCCAAAATGTAAATTCATTACCCCCGCCCCCCCCAAAAATAAAATAATAATAACACCGCGCTCTTCAAGTTAAAAGGTATTGGTTCAAACTGTACTTACTGGCTGAAATTATGATTATTATTATCATTATATATACAGTATATATATATTGTTACAGAGTGATATGTGATTGACATGTGATTGTCAGGGACCCCCTTGTTTAACTCATTGAGTGCCAATGACGTCGATCGACGTCAAATGCGTTTTTTGACGGTGGGACGTGGATCAAAGCCTCCTGCATCTCCTGTACAAATATTGTAGCTATTGGATGTGTATAACCTATTTTACGGACTCATTAGGTGGCGACAGTGCTCTCCAGATTAGAGAAAGGTCAGGAAAACAGTAGGAAAAAGCCCCGTGATGAAAGTGAAACCGCTCATGCTGCAGGCGGAGCCATATAGATTGCTCTGGCTGCAGCTGACGTTGGCTGCGAACAGCAGTCAATCCGCTCCCACAACTGAGCCCCTCTGCCTCTGTCTGTCTGTCTGCATAGTTTCTCCACACGATTAGCCGCCAGAAAAGCAGCACCCGACACTGAAAAGCCAAACAATTCTCAGCAGTCCGGTTTGGCTTTTCCGTGTCGCGCTGGGAGCCGGCGCACAAAAACGGAGCACTCCGAAAATAGACGCTGGGTGCGTGAGGCTGTGTGTTAGTGTGGGGAGGAGTTTGCAGCTGAGGGGGGGGGAGAGGGGGGTGGGGCACGCAGGGCACCACACAACTACACCACGTCACTACATCAGAAAATATTAGCTAGAGTCAGTGAATGTGCTTGAAATGCTTCATTTCACAAAAGGCTGAATAACTCAGCTTCTAATTTGAAACGCCTGAAAACGCTGAAAACAACCTATCTTCTCCGGCTCATAACTAAAGAACGGAAAATGGTATCAATAAACTTTTTTTTGCTGATGATACAATAGAGTCTCCTTGTTCTTTGTGCGTGTTCGGTGTTTACATAGTAATATCACACAATATTCTGTGGGCCTCGAGAAATCACTGAAAACGCTCTGAAACTCTGGCACTGGGAGCGTCCGTTCTCCAAAAGTGGCTGGCACTCAATGAGTTAATTATAATATGTCAATTTACGTCTTTGCATCAGAGGATCAAACAGGAAGTGGGAGTGGCTTAGAGATTATATCCGTGGCATTTCAGGTGCGCAGGCCCCCCCCCCCCCCTCTCTGCCATGTTGGTCTGCTAGTCTGATCAGGAAGCCATGTATCGCTCCTGTTCCCCAGTGCTCTATTGATCCCTCCGTTTCCACGTGTATGGGTGTGACTGTGTGTGTGAGATATTATTTTGAATTAGCGTCCCCAATCTACTGAACGGGAGCTGCTGATGGCCCGCTCCACACTACCGACTGAGCTGTCCACACAAGCCGGGCTGTCTAGGTGTCATCGCCCCATGCTGATAGCAGGTGAGCTGCTCCCATTCACTTTGTGACTTCTTGTTTGATATTTCTGTGCAAAGACGTTCTGTGTTGTTGTGGCAGGTGTGGACTGACTAGACACGAGCTTGATCCTATTTTGAGAGCCAGATCTGTCACAATATATATATATATATATATATATATATATATATATATATATAGTAAATTCGTAGATAGATGCCACTGGGGAAGGGGGGGTGATCAATAAAACTACATTTTATGGAACAAAATTTACATCTTCAAAGAGGGCCTTCTCTACATCCATGCAGCGTAGAGATCCATCGTAGCTGAGGGTCAGCAGGTGGCTAGGATGAGTCCTGGAGAACATCATGCAGCTCACTGGACGCTGAGAGTGGGGCTCAAAAAGCAGCACGCCATCATCACCGTAATCACCACCCTTAACTCATTGAATGCCATGGACGTCCTTCGACGTCCAATTAAATAGTGACGTAGAGTGCCACGGACGTCCTTCGACGTCCAATGCGTTTTTTGACGGTGGGACGTCGATCAAAGCCTTCCGCAGCTCCTGTACAACTATAGTAGCTATTGGAGGTCTATAACCTATTTTACAGAAGCCTTAGGTGGCGACAGTGCTCTCCAGATTACAGAAATGTCAGGAATACACAGCCTGAAATAGCCTTGATGAAAGAGAACCCGCTCATGCTGCAGTCCAGAGCCATGTAGATTGTTCTGGCTGCAACTGACGGTGCGTGCGAACACAGTCAATCCGCGCACACAACTGAGTCCTTCTGCCTCTGTCTGTCTGTCAGCATAGTTTCTCCACATGATTAGCCGCTAGAAAAGCAGCAGCGCGACACTGAAAAGCCAAACCTTTCACTGCAGTCCGCGTGTGGCTTCTCCATGTTGCGCTGCCTGGGAGGCGGCGCTTCCCAGGCTTCCTAGACGCTTGGTGCGAGGCTGTGTGTTACTAGTGTGGGGAGGAGTTTTCAGCTGAGGGGGGGGAGGGGGGGAGGGGGGGTGGGGCACGCAGGGCAGGACACAACTACACCACATCACTACATCAGAAAATATTACCGTATCTAGAGTCAGTGAATGTGCTTGAAATGCTGCATTTCACAAAAGGCTGAATATCTCAGCTTATAATTTGAAATGCCTGAAAACGCTGAAAACAACCTATCTTCTCCGGCTCATAACTAAAGAACGGAAAATGGTATCAATAAACTTTTTTTTGCTGATGATACAATAGAGTCTCCTTGTTCTTTTTGCGTGTTCGGTGTTTACATAGTAATATCACACAATATTCTGTGGGCCTCGAGAAATCACTGAAAACGCTCTGAAAACTCTGGCACTGGGAGCGTCCGTTCTCCAAAAGTGGCTGGCACTCAATGAGTTAAAGAGTAAATAATAAATCAATCAAGTTGTACTGTAACACTGTACTTTTCCCCTAAGTGTCCAGTCATTGATGTTTTACTTCAGGAACTCATTTCCTTGTCATTTTAGCGGACATCCACAGGCTGGCAAAAGTAGGAACCAAATTTATGTATTTTTTGTGTCACTGGAATACGATTCAGAACATCCAAACTCCCAAATTCTAAAAAGATGGTGTTAGCAAATGGTTATGATCAAAGCAAAGAAACTCACCAAGTTCCAGAGTCCTACATGCCCCCATTTATCTCCTGCAGCCATGAGCAGACTGCTAGTGCAGGGGTGGAAGGCAGCAGAGTATATGCGTTGTTGAACCACTTTGGCCACTTGATCTTCAGTTATCCTCATGGTCTTAAGGGAAGAGCGATACCTGCATCACCTGCAACCACAAAGATGAACTGTAAAAGACCACACAAAAATATATTGTATAGTCAATTCTATTTAAACGCCCAGCGATGCATCAACATTTTTTTTTTTTTACAAATGTCAGATGTCTAAATATTCAGACTTAAACATCATAAACAGTCAGGACACAAAGTGACAAACAGGAGTCATGAGGTAAAGTTGTTTGAAGCCACTGTAGTTATCATAGTCTGAAGTCTCTAGTCGACTTCCTCAACGGTGGGACTGTGAGCCGGCTCCCGCCTGCTCTCTGCAGCCCTGTGCAGGTGTTGCTCTCTGGTACAACACACAATCTCCAGCTCTTTCTACGGGTGCTGGTACTGTTCTTTATCAGCCAGCTGGTTGTTATCCAGCCAGGCGATGGCCTGGTGGCACCTCTCCGCACCTTCCTCTGGTCCTCCTCGCTAATCTTGCCCTTCACGTTGAAGGCGTATGACTCCAGGGATTTTTTTTTATTATTTTTTGTGCATTCGTGCAGGACTTCACCTGGGAGGATCGACAGGCAAGGGAACAACTGTGGCCGAAAATCAAGCAAGCCAGATCGCTGGGTAAGGTGGCTTTCTACAAAGGCCACGTCGCAGTAATTGATGGACGTACAGTAAAGGCTTAATGTATTAAATGCAAACAGCAGTCAAAAGAAACAAGAAAAAAAACATATAGACAATATTCCAAGGTTTGGCCTGCCATTAAGAGAACAGTATAAAACTCAATCAATTGCGACTCCAAGAATGAACAGTCTAAATTCTTCGCCATACGGTGCATTACGCAAAACAGCCAGAAGATGGCGATGTTGCCCAAGGCAAACAGCCTGGCAGATAGCTAAAACGTCTAAAACAAGCAGCTATTGACAGCTGTCTATTTTTGAAAGAGCAGTTGGAGTATCAGGATGTTGGAAATAGTCCTGAAAGTGAGACAAATAGTAAAGGGAGAAACTAGGTTTTCTGAAGCTTTGAACCAATTGTGAACCTGGGGACATCTGCTGGTCAAATTTGAAACAGGATGCCCCCTAAAAACAATGATTTAGTAGCCTAGTCTACATTATCCTGAAACAAATCCAATTTGTGGGACTTCATAATAGACATATGTAGGCATTTATAAATGGTGGCGTTGTTCGTGCACGTTTTGGTCCTGGTCTCAGTTGGTGAAGACATGCAGGCGTCCTGAGTTGTTGCCGCCCAGCAAAGCATTCCTTGTAGGATGGAAGGCTGTGATGGACAGCACCGTGCTGAGGTGGTGGTCGTCTCTGAAGGAGTGCTGCAGCTGGCCGCTTTCGTGGAAGACCTGCACCTGGCGAGGCCGCTCCATGCTTCCCACCACAAAGCAGTCCTCTTGTTTAGGGTCCCACACTGCTGATAGCTTCGTCAGCCATCGGCCTGTGTTCAGGTTATGTCTGAAAATAAATTTCAGACAACTTAGCATACAGTATAGTCTGATGAAGAATGTGTTACCCACTTCTAGTAAAATCTGACTGGACTCACTGTAGCAGGAGTAATGGCATGTAAACAATTGCATTGCCTTTTCATGTGGTTTTTTCTACCAAAGAAAAAGAAAAGGAAATCCGCACTGTTTTTTAAGCTCCCACGTGAGTTTTTTAATTACAAAAAAGCAACGGGTCTTCATCAGGCAGTACAGAGAACAAGCTCTCTGTGCATGGGCATATATATAACCTCACATGGGGTGGTGGTGCCCCAATCAGGTGACGACAGACACCTGTGATCATTACAAAATACATAATTGTTGAAAGAGTCCACAAGAATACAACTTTTTTTAAAGATCATATAATAACAGAGGTAAACAAATTCTAAAATACCCGATACAAAAGAAATACAAGAAGTAAAACATGCAGGTGAATATTATTATCCCTATCTATACCAATAAGAAACCAAAGAAATGTAAAAGTATAGTACGGTAGGCCAAGGTAGGTTCAGGCAGGGTTTGAACCCAGGACTCCCAGGTGAGAGTCGTACGTGCTACCCACATGACCGAAGAGCCAGGCACATGTCTACAATGGCCAAGGTGTATACATATAACAACAGAATATAATAAAGTTAAAACATCACAGCAATGGCTTGACGTCTAGTTCTTCATTGAGGCCATACGGTGCCAACGTGTTGAGTGTATATATGTGAAAAGCCACACGTTGTAAAAGTCATTGTTCGTGGTCACCTCCTCTAGGGGGCTTTTCAACCTTCTCTATCCCCATGTACCGGAGTGAGGAGATGCTGTGTCCTGCTTGTTTGAAGTGGACTGCAACAGGGTTACGTTCATCACCGCATCTGATGTTGCTGCAATGCTCGCTAATCCTAGTGCGGAGGGCTCTAGACATTTTCCCCACATAAGCTAATCCACAAGGACATTTTATCTTTAAAAAAGTTGTATTCTTGTGGAAAGACCTACTCTTTCAACAATTATGTATTTTGTAATGATCACAGGTGTCTGTCATCACCTGATTGGGGCACCACCACCCCATGTGAGGTTATATATATGCCCATGCACAGAGAGCTTGTTCTCTGTACTGCCTGATGAAGACCCGTGAGGGTCAAAATGTTGCTTTTTTGTAATTAAAAAACTAACCGTGGGAGCTTAAAAAACAGTGTGCGGATTTCCTTTTCTTTTTCTATACGCGTATTTTTTCCAGCACCTGTTGAAATAATCTTGGATGTGCGTGCACTCTACTCTTCTGCATATTTCTACCAAAGACACACAATTGTTAATTTTGGTTTGACATTTTTTTTATGTACGGTAATTTAAGTGCCGAGTTGGAAAGGCTTGTTGTCGCTGTGATACTGGCTTATAATAAAACTGTAATAAAAATAGAAACAGTGATAAGTATTATGATGACCTGAGATAAACCTTCTACTACCCAAAACTCAAATGTATCAATCACTGTGGCACTGATGAAGATCCGCCATTAGGCCCTCTCTGCACTTTCACACAGAACCAAGCAGCCCTGCCATACAGGAGTGTGCTTTAGATAGCATCCACCCCTCCCGGATTGAAATTAGGCGTGAACCATGGGCGTTAAGCTTATTATGTCTGAGGAGTCTATTTATTTAATTTTATTTTGCCTTTATATAAACAGGTAAATCAGTGCGACCTGAATTTAACGAGCAACTTTCAATATTCGTCTGATCGACTTTATGGATCACAAAGGCAGCATCATGTATTACAAGCTACACGTAACGGAAGGCTTTCTTACCTTTGGTTCCAGTTTTTTTATAAAGCATATACCCATGTTGTGAAGTAGCCTAATTAAGTCCGTTCTGAAAGCGTGTTGACTGGAAGAAAAAAAGTGTGAAACAGCTGCAGTCTGATTTTAATAACGTTATCGACGGCGTCATTATAGACCACTTGGTTTCTACTTCTGGTTATGTCACTTTCAGAAGAACAGAGCGAATCTCAGGCACAGTGGGCAACGCAAGGCACACACCTGCTCAAGTGACTCGGGCTATAGTAGGAGCACAGTCTGAATGCTAACATTAGTTGTTTTTCGTAAGGGAACGCACAACAGGCGAGACAGCCTGCAGATATGCTTCGGTTAACTTATTTCTGATCGGAGAACTTCAATCTGGAGGTTGTTTTCCCTCAGTCCTCCTGTCATTTCTTTATGAATGAGCCGAGATTGCCGTCTTCCCGCGGCTTAGCCTTTTAGACAGACGTCGATTCTGCGCTGATACTACCTCTACCGGGGGAACGAAAGGCGTAACAAAATGACACGCCATTCCGTTCTTGCGACTTTTATACAGGAGGCATCATTCTACAGGCGGCGCCCCCGCCAGGCCAGTAAAATAATTGCAATTTGTTTTTTTGTTTTTCTGCTCTCCCCAAAATTTAAATATACCTTTATGGCATATTATTACAATTACAATATAGCAATAATGGTGTTGACAGTAATAGAAGATGCCAAATCATTCAAAACAATCAGCATTTTGCTTTTAGGAGCATTGTGCCAGCGTGCGGCGCTGTTCCAAAACATGTAAACGTGTCGTTGCCTGCGAAACGCTCATCCCATAATACAAATGTTCGCATCGCATCCCATAATAGTATGATGATACTTGGGATGCCATTGCGAACATAGATGCGAACAGGTTAGCTAAAAGTTTAGCGTCACCAGCGAGGGGCCCCACCGTTGCGGTCGAGGTACATTTCGAAATCCCTCCAGGCCTGAAAATCTTTCTAGGGGAAACACTGCAGGAGGCGAGACATAACGCTGCAACGAACGCGGCTTTCACAGTCTGTGTTAAAGGGGCTATAGATTGAGACAGCTTTCCTGATTTCCCCTCCCCTGATCAGGTAACATAATGACTTTGGAAAAACAGTTAGCAAGCACGACTCCCATAAAGATATATAAAAAGTATACAGGTGCCTGGGTCGGAGGATACTAGTAGGTGACAGATGTCCCGGCACACGCGGTTTAAGAAAAAATATCTTATTTATTGTGGGCAAGCAAGGTGATGAACGTTTCGCCTAGAAGCCTTCTAGGCGAAACGTTCATCACCTTGCTTGTATAATAAGATATTTTTTCTTAAACCGTGTGTGCCGGGACATCTGTAACATAATGACTTTCCCACACTGAGAGGCTATGTTCAAGTGAGTGGATGTACCCGATGGAAGTCAGCAAAGGAGCTGTGGTGGTCATTGCTGAGGTGTCATATATCCTATGGAAAAAGAAAAGAAAATGCACATTCAATTTAGAGATGTAATTCCAAAACAAGTAGTGCAGTGCAAGTGCTTTAAGCTGTGTCAGCCCCACCTAATCGTGTTGTCCATACAGGAGCTGAGCACTCTGTTCCCTGTACTAGGGGAGAAATAAGCACTGGTTATGCTTAAAGAGTGGCCGTGCAGCTGGCAGACCGCCTGGCTCTCGGTCTTCTTCAGACAGCGGCTATCGTAAATACTCACAAGCCTGCAGAGAAGAAGGAAAATTAGTTTGGACTATTTATAGACTGGACAGACTACAGCTGAACTGACTACAAGCAGGCAATCCAATTTAACAACTTTAGAAAACAAATGATCAAAGTGATTACTGCTCTGGAGAAAATATAAATTAATCAAAGATATGAGTCATACCTGCTCTCGGCCACTGCAAAGTACTGCTTGTTTAGTGGATGGACGCTAACACAGTGAAGGCTCTTGGGGTTGAGGGTGTAGAGGGTGTGGAGGGACTCATGGGAGTTGCTGCAGAGAAATTAAAAACATTAAGAGATTAGAAGCAGCTTTGTACCAGTCTGGAAAACATTATGCATGTTTCTGACAATGTTGTTTATGATTAATAAAAAAAGAGAGCAGGCGGTTAGCACTCTTCATGCTTACTGACATTCAACATGATGAAGAGAGATGGTAAAGAATAGAGAAGTGCTGCATTTTTTAAATCATTAATACAACAGTTGAAGAAGATGGCAGTATGTTACCCTGGGGTGCGCCTATCCACAATGGCAACATCTCCACCAAATTGCCCGACAACTAGTGTCATACAGTCATGTGACAGGAAGTCAAAGGTTTTCAGGCCATCTTCAATAGAATACACCTGGTAGGAAGTAGAAAATGATTCAGATCAGCTGGTGAAGTAGGAATATCTTAAAACTGGAGTGGGTTTACAATTCATGCACGATTTTACATCAACTTAATGAGGACATGGAATGTTTTTTTAAACATCTCCACTGATTTATAAGTTTGTTGCAAAGCAGTAATGAGTAAGTCCAGAATATTTCAGCAAAATTAACAGATGTTGTGCTTGAGGGCGGCTGTTCCAACTACAGATTGTTTATTTTTTCTATATGCACACATCCAGGGAGAATCGAATTGAAAACCTTAACAAGCGTTAATGACCCATGCCAGCAGGCGGGGGAGGATTTCTCAATGCAGAAAATATATAGAGAAGGTAAACACTGTCCATCTGCTTATATTACGGAGATTGTAAACTGATGCAAAGTGGGTTGAAAATCGGCAAAGCCTTCCTTTAATTACACATAGCTGCATCAAGACTTGTTTGTGTAAAAACTGTTCCTGAAATGGAACTGTACACCTGTGATGTCAGCCCCAGCAGAATGTCCAGCAACAAGTGATGTCACAGGTGTTTAACACCCATTTAGAATCCTACCCTTTTCTCCATACTGTATTTCTGCCCTGGGGGCCTGTATCTTATTATAATATATATAGGGGGGGGGGGGGGGGAGGTTCATAATGATCATGAGCCCAAAATGTAAATTCATTACCCCCGCCCCCCCCAAAAATAAAATAATAATAACACCGCGCTCTTCAAGTTAAAAGGTATTGGTTCAAACTGTACTTACTGGCTGAAATTATGATTATTATTATCATTATATATACAGTATATATATAGTTACAGAGTGATATGTGATTGACATGTGATTGTCAGGGACCCCCTTGTTTAACTCATTGAGTGCCAATGACGTCGATCGACGTCAAATGCGTTTTTTGACGGTGGGACGTGGATCAAAGCCTCCTGCATCTCCTGTACAAATATTGTAGCTATTGGATGTGTATAACCTATTTTACGGACTCATTAGGTGGCGACAGTGCTCTCCAGATTAGAGAAAGGTCAGGAAAACAGTAGGAAAAAGCCCCGTGATGAAAGTGAAACCGCTCATGCTGCAGGCGGAGCCATATAGATTGCTCTGGCTGCAGCTGACGTTGGCTGCGAACAGCAGTCAATCCGCTCCCACAACTGAGCCCCTCTGCCTCTGTCTGTCTGTCTGCATAGTTTCTCCACACGATTAGCCGCCAGAAAAGCAGCACCCGACACTGAAAAGCCAAACAATTCTCAGCAGTCCGGTTTGGCTTTTCCGTGTCGCGCTGGGAGCCGGCGCACAAAAACGGAGCACTCCGAAAATAGACGCTGGGTGCGTGAGGCTGTGTGTTAGTGTGGGGAGGAGTTTGCAGCTGAGGGGGGGGGAGAGGGGGGTGGGGCACGCAGGGCACCACACAACTACACCACGTCACTACATCAGAAAATATTAGCTAGAGTCAGTGAATGTGCTTGAAATGCTTCATTTCACAAAAGGCTGAATAACTCAGCTTCTAATTTGAAACGCCTGAAAACGCTGAAAACAACCTATCTTCTCCGGCTCATAACTAAAGAACGGAAAATGGTATCAATAAACTTTTTTTTGCTGATGATACAATAGAGTCTCCTTGTTCTTTGTGCGTGTTCGGTGTTTACATAGTAATATCACACAATATTCTGTGGGCCTCGAGAAATCACTGAAAACGCTCTGAAACTCTGGCACTGGGAGCGTCCGTTCTCCAAAAGTGGCTGGCACTCAATGAGTTAATTATAATATGTCAATTTACGTCTTTGCATCAGAGGATCAAACAGGAAGTGGGAGTGGCTTAGAGATTATATCCGTGGCATTTCAGGTGCGCAGGCCCCCCCCCCCCCCTCTCTGCCATGTTGGTCTGCTAGTCTGATCAGGAAGCCATGTATCGCTCCTGTTCCCCAGTGCTCTATTGATCCCTCCGTTTCCACGTGTATGGGTGTGACTGTGTGTGTGAGATATTATTTTGAATTAGCGTCCCCAATCTACTGAACGGGAGCTGCTGATGGCCCGCTCCACACTACCGACTGAGCTGTCCACACAAGCCGGGCTGTCTAGGTGTCATCGCCCCATGCTGATAGCAGGTGAGCTGCTCCCATTCACTTTGTGACTTCTTGTTTGATATTTCTGTGCAAAGACGTTCTGTGTTGTTGTGGCAGGTGTGGACTGACTAGACACGAGCTTGATCCTATTTTGAGAGCCAGATCTGTCACAATATATATATATATATATATATATATATATATATATATATATATATATAGTAAATTCGTAGATAGATGCCACTGGGGAAGGGGGGGTGATCAATAAAACTACATTTTATGGAACAAAATTTACATCTTCAAAGAGGGCCTTCTCTACATCCATGCAGCGTAGAGATCCATCGTAGCTGAGGGTCAGCAGGTGGCTAGGATGAGTCCTGGAGAACATCATGCAGCTCACTGGACGCTGAGAGTGGGGCTCAAAAAGCAGCACGCCATCATCACCGTAATCACCACCCTTAACTCATTGAATGCCATGGACGTCCTTCGACGTCCAATTAAATAGTGACGTAGAGTGCCACGGACGTCCTTCGACGTCCAATGCGTTTTTTGACGGTGGGACGTCGATCAAAGCCTTCCGCAGCTCCTGTACAACTATAGTAGCTATTGGAGGTCTATAACCTATTTTACAGAAGCCTTAGGTGGCGACAGTGCTCTCCAGATTACAGAAATGTCAGGAATACACAGCCTGAAATAGCCTTGATGAAAGAGAACCCGCTCATGCTGCAGTCCAGAGCCATGTAGATTGTTCTGGCTGCAACTGACGGTGCGTGCGAACACAGTCAATCCGCGCACACAACTGAGTCCTTCTGCCTCTGTCTGTCTGTCAGCATAGTTTCTCCACATGATTAGCCGCTAGAAAAGCAGCAGCGCGACACTGAAAAGCCAAACCTTTCACTGCAGTCCGCGTGTGGCTTCTCCATGTTGCGCTGCCTGGGAGGCGGCGCTTCCCAGGCTTCCTAGACGCTTGGTGCGAGGCTGTGTGTTACTAGTGTGGGGAGGAGTTTTCAGCTGAGGGGGGGGAGGGGGGGAGGGGGGGTGGGGCACGCAGGGCAGGACACAACTACACCACATCACTACATCAGAAAATATTACCGTATCTAGAGTCAGTGAATGTGCTTGAAATGCTGCATTTCACAAAAGGCTGAATATCTCAGCTTATAATTTGAAATGCCTGAAAACGCTGAAAACAACCTATCTTCTCCGGCTCATAACTAAAGAACGGAAAATGGTATCAATAAACTTTTTTTTGCTGATGATACAATAGAGTCTCCTTGTTCTTTTTGCGTGTTCGGTGTTTACATAGTAATATCACACAATATTCTGTGGGCCTCGAGAAATCACTGAAAACGCTCTGAAAACTCTGGCACTGGGAGCGTCCGTTCTCCAAAAGTGGCTGGCACTCAATGAGTTAAAGAGTAAATAATAAATCAATCAAGTTGTACTGTAACACTGTACTTTTCCCCTAAGTGTCCAGTCATTGATGTTTTACTTCAGGAACTCATTTCCTTGTCATTTTAGCGGACATCCACAGGCTGGCAAAAGTAGGAACCAAATTTATGTATTTTTTGTGTCACTGGAATACGATTCAGAACATCCAAACTCCCAAATTCTAAAAAGATGGTGTTAGCAAATGGTTATGATCAAAGCAAAGAAACTCACCAAGTTCCAGAGTCCTACATGCCCCCATTTATCTCCTGCAGCCATGAGCAGACTGCTAGTGCAGGGGTGGAAGGCAGCAGAGTATATGCGTTGTTGAACCACTTTGGCCACTTGATCTTCAGTTATCCTCATGGTCTTAAGGGAAGAGCGATACCTGCATCACCTGCAACCACAAAGATGAACTGTAAAAGACCACACAAAAATATATTGTATAGTCAATTCTATTTAAACGCCCAGCGATGCATCAACATTTTTTTTTTTTTTACAAATGTCAGATGTCTAAATATTCAGACTTGAACATCATAAACAGTCAGGACACAAAGTGACAAACAGGAGTCATGAGGTAAAGTTGTTTGAAGCCACTGTAGTTATCATAGTCTGAAGTCTCTAGTCGACTTCCTCAACGGTGGGACTGTGAGCCGGCTCCCGCCTGCTCTCTGCAGCCCTGTGCAGGTGTTGCTCTCTGGTACAACACACAATCTCCAGCTCTTTCTACGGGTGCTGGTACTGTTCTTTATCAGCCAGCTGGTTGTTATCCAGCCAGGCGATGGCCTGGTGGCACCTCTCCGCACCTTCCTCTGGTCCTCCTCGCTAATCTTGCCCTTCACGTTGAAGGCGTATGACTCCAGGGATTTTTTTTTATTATTTTTTGTGCATTCGTGCAGGACTTCACCTGGGAGGATCGACAGGCAAGGGAACAACTGTGGCCGAAAATCAAGCAAGCCAGATCGCTGGGTAAGGTGGCTTTCTACAAAGGCCACGTCGCAGTAATTGATGGACGTACAGTAAAGGCTTAATGTATTAAATGCAAACAGCAGTCAAAAGAAACAAGAAAAAAAACATATAGACAATATTCCAAGGTTTGGCCTGCCATTAAGAGAACAGTATAAAACTCAATCAATTGCGACTCCAAGAATGAACAGTCTAAATTCTTCGCCATACGGTGCATTACGCAAAACAGCCAGAAGATGGCGATGTTGCCCAAGGCAAACAGCCTGGCAGATAGCTAAAACGTCTAAAACAAGCAGCTATTGACAGCTGTCTATTTTTGAAAGAGCAGTTGGAGTATCAGGATGTTGGAAATAGTCCTGAAAGTGAGACAAATAGTAAAGGGAGAAACTAGGTTTTCTGAAGCTTTGAACCAATTGTGAACCTGGGGACATCTGCTGGTCAAATTTGAAACAGGATGCCCCCTAAAAACAATGATTTAGTAGCCTAGTCTACATTATCCTGAAACAAATCCAATTTGTGGGACTTCATAATAGACATATGTAGGCATTTATAAATGGTGGCGTTGTTCGTGCACGTTTTGGTCCTGGTCTCAGTTGGTGAAGACATGCAGGCGTCCTGAGTTGTTGCCGCCCAGCAAAGCATTCCTTGTAGGATGGAAGGCTGTGATGGACAGCACCGTGCTGAGGTGGTGGTCGTCTCTGAAGGAGTGCTGCAGCTGGCCGCTTTCGTGGAAGACCTGCACCTGGCGAGGCCGCTCCATGCTTCCCACCACAAAGCAGTCCTCTTGTTTAGGGTCCCACACTGCTGATAGCTTCGTCAGCCATCGGCCTGTGTTCAGGTTATGTCTGAAAATAAATTTCAGACAACTTAGCATACAGTATAGTCTGATGAAGAATGTGTTACCCACTTCTAGTAAAATCTGACTGGACTCACTGTAGCAGGAGTAATGGCATGTAAACAATTGCATTGCCTTTTCATGTGGTTTTTTCTACCAAAGAAAAAGAAAAGGAAATCCGCACTGTTTTTTAAGCTCCCACGTGAGTTTTTTAATTACAAAAAAGCAACGGGTCTTCATCAGGCAGTACAGAGAACAAGCTCTCTGTGCATGGGCATATATATAACCTCACATGGGGTGGTGGTGCCCCAATCAGGTGACGACAGACACCTGTGATCATTACAAAATACATAATTGTTGAAAGAGTCCACAAGAATACAACTTTTTTTAAAGATCATATAATAACAGAGGTAAACAAATTCTAAAATACCCGATACAAAAGAAATACAAGAAGTAAAACATGCAGGTGAATATTATTATCCCTATCTATACCAATAAGAAACCAAAGAAATGTAAAAGTATAGTACGGTAGGCCAAGGTAGGTTCAGGCAGGGTTTGAACCCAGGACTCCCAGGTGAGAGTCGTACGTGCTACCCACATGACCGAAGAGCCAGGCACATGTCTACAATGGCCAAGGTGTATACATATAACAACAGAATATAATAAAGTTAAAACATCACAGCAATGGCTTGACGTCTAGTTCTTCATTGAGGCCATACGGTGCCAACGTGTTGAGTGTATATATGTGAAAAGCCACACGTTGTAAAAGTCATTGTTCGTGGTCACCTCCTCTAGGGGGCTTTTCAACCTTCTCTATCCCCATGTACCGGAGTGAGGAGATGCTGTGTCCTGCTTGTTTGAAGTGGACTGCAACAGGGTTACGTTCATCACCGCATCTGATGTTGCTGCAATGCTCGCTAATCCTAGTGCGGAGGGCTCTAGACATTTTCCCCACATAAGCTAATCCACAAGGACATTTTATCTTTAAAAAAGTTGTATTCTTGTGGAAAGACCTACTCTTTCAACAATTATGTATTTTGTAATGATCACAGGTGTCTGTCATCACCTGATTGGGGCACCACCACCCCATGTGAGGTTATATATATGCCCATGCACAGAGAGCTTGTTCTCTGTACTGCCTGATGAAGACCCGTGAGGGTCAAAATGTTGCTTTTTTGTAATTAAAAAACTAACCGTGGGAGCTTAAAAAACAGTGTGCGGATTTCCTTTTCTTTTTCTATACGCGTATTTTTTCCAGCACCTGTTGAAATAATCTTGGATGTGCGTGCACTCTACTCTTCTGCATATTTCTACCAAAGACACACAATTGTTAATTTTGGTTTGACATTTTTTTTATGTACGGTAATTTAAGTGCCGAGTTGGAAAGGCTTGTTGTCGCTGTGATACTGGCTTATAATAAAACTGTAATAAAAATAGAAACAGTGATAAGTATTATGATGACCTGAGATAAACCTTCTACTACCCAAAACTCAAATGTATCAATCACTGTGGCACTGATGAAGATCCGCCATTAGGCCCTCTCTGCACTTTCACACAGAACCAAGCAGCCCTGCCATACAGGAGTGTGCTTTAGATAGCATCCACCCCTCCCGGATTGAAATTAGGCGTGAACCATGGGCGTTAAGCTTATTATGTCTGAGGAGTCTATTTATTTAATTTTATTTTGCCTTTATATAAACAGGTAAATCAGTGCGACCTGAATTTAACGAGCAACTTTCAATATTCGTCTGATCGACTTTATGGATCACAAAGGCAGCATCATGTATTACAAGCTACACGTAACGGAAGGCTTTCTTACCTTTGGTTCCAGTTTTTTTATAAAGCATATACCCATGTTGTGAAGTAGCCTAATTAAGTCCGTTCTGAAAGCGTGTTGACTGGAAGAAAAAAAGTGTGAAACAGCTGCAGTCTGATTTTAATAACGTTATCGACGGCGTCATTATAGACCACTTGGTTTCTACTTCTGGTTATGTCACTTTCAGAAGAACAGAGCGAATCTCAGGCACAGTGGGCAACGCAAGGCACACACCTGCTCAAGTGACTCGGGCTATAGTAGGAGCACAGTCTGAATGCTAACATTAGTTGTTTTTCGTAAGGGAACGCACAACAGGCGAGACAGCCTGCAGATATGCTTCGGTTAACTTATTTCTGATCGGAGAACTTCAATCTGGAGGTTGTTTTCCCTCAGTCCTCCTGTCATTTCTTTATGAATGAGCCGAGATTGCCGTCTTCCCGCGGCTTAGCCTTTTAGACAGACGTCGATTCTGCGCTGATACTACCTCTACCGGGGGAACGAAAGGCGTAACAAAATGACACGCCATTCCGTTCTTGCGACTTTTATACAGGAGGCATCATTCTACAGGCGGCGCCCCCGCCAGGCCAGTAAAATAATTGCAATTTGTTTTTTTGTTTTTCTGCTCTCCCCAAAATTTAAATATACCTTTATGGCATATTATTACAATTACAATATAGCAATAATGGTGTTGACAGTAATAGAAGATGCCAAATCATTCAAAACAATCAGCATTTTGCTTTTAGGAGCATTGTGCCAGCGTGCGGCGCTGTTCCAAAACATGTAAACGTGTCGTTGCCTGCGAAACGCTCATCCCATAATACAAATGTTCGCATCGCATCCCATAATAGTATGATGATACTTGGGATGCCATTGCGAACATAGATGCGAACAGGTTAGCTAAAAGTTTAGCGTCACCAGCGAGGGGCCCCACCGTTGCGGTCGAGGTACATTTCGAAATCCCTCCAGGCCTGAAAATCTTTCTAGGGGAAACACTGCAGGAGGCGAGACATAACGCTGCAACGAACGCGGCTTTCACAGTCTGTGTTAAAGGGGCTATAGATTGAGACAGCTTTCCTGATTTCCCCTCCCCTGATCAGGTAACATAATGACTTTGGAAAAACAGTTAGCAAGCACGACTCCCATAAAGATATATAAAAAGTATACAGGTGCCTGGGTCGGAGGATACTAGTAGGTGACAGATGTCCCGGCACACGCGGTTTAAGAAAAAATATCTTATTTATTGTGGGCAAGCAAGGTGATGAACGTTTCGCCTAGAAGCCTTCTAGGCGAAACGTTCATCACCTTGCTTGTATAATAAGATATTTTTTCTTAAACCGTGTGTGCCGGGACATCTGTAACATAATGACTTTCCCACACTGAGAGGCTATGTTCAAGTGAGTGGATGTACCCGATGGAAGTCAGCAAAGGAGCTGTGGTGGTCATTGCTGAGGTGTCATATATCCTATGGAAAAAGAAAAGAAAATGCACATTCAATTTAGAGATGTAATTCCAAAACAAGTAGTGCAGTGCAAGTGCTTTAAGCTGTGTCAGCCCCACCTAATCGTGTTGTCCATACAGGAGCTGAGCACTCTGTTCCCTGTACTAGGGGAGAAATAAGCACTGGTTATGCTTAAAGAGTGGCCGTGCAGCTGGCAGACCGCCTGGCTCTCGGTCTTCTTCAGACAGCGGCTATCGTAAATACTCACAAGCCTGCAGAGAAGAAGGAAAATTAGTTTGGACTATTTATAGACTGGACAGACTACAGCTGAACTGACTACAAGCAGGCAATCCAATTTAACAACTTTAGAAAACAAATGATCAAAGTGATTACTGCTCTGGAGAAAATATAAATTAATCAAAGATATGAGTCATACCTGCTCTCGGCCACTGCAAAGTACTGCTTGTTTAGTGGATGGACGCTAACACAGTGAAGGCTCTTGGGGTTGAGGGTGTAGAGGGTGTGGAGGGACTCATGGGAGTTGCTGCAGAGAAATTAAAAACATTAAGAGATTAGAAGCAGCTTTGTACCAGTCTGGAAAACATTATGCATGTTTCTGACAATGTTGTTTATGATTAATAAAAAAAGAGAGCAGGCGGTTAGCACTCTTCATGCTTACTGACATTCAACATGATGAAGAGAGATGGTAAAGAATAGAGAAGTGCTGCATTTTTTAAATCATTAATACAACAGTTGAAGAAGATGGCAGTATGTTACCCTGGGGTGCGCCTATCCACAATGGCAACATCTCCACCAAATTGCCCGACAACTAGTGTCATACAGTCATGTGACAGGAAGTCAAAGGTTTTCAGGCCATCTTCAATAGAATACACCTGGTAGGAAGTAGAAAATGATTCAGATCAGCTGGTGAAGTAGGAATATCTTAAAACTGGAGTGGGTTTACAATTCATGCACGATTTTACATCAACTTAATGAGGACATGGAATGTTTTTTTAAACATCTCCACTGATTTATAAGTTTGTTGCAAAGCAGTAATGAGTAAGTCCAGAATATTTCAGCAAAATTAACAGATGTTGTGCTTGAGGGCGGCTGTTCCAACTACAGATTGTTTATTTTTTCTATATGCACACATCCAGGGAGAATCGAATTGAAAACCTTAACAAGCGTTAATGACCCATGCCAGCAGGCGGGGGAGGATTTCTCAATGCAGAAAATATATAGAGAAGGTAAACACTGTCCATCTGCTTATATTACGGAGATTGTAAACTGATGCAAAGTGGGTTGAAAATCGGCAAAGCCTTCCTTTAATTACACATAGCTGCATCAAGACTTGTTTGTGTAAAAACTGTTCCTGAAATGGAACTGTACACCTGTGATGTCAGCCCCAGCAGAATGTCCAGCAACAAGTGATGTCACAGGTGTTTAACACCCATTTAGAATCCTACCCTTTTCTCCATACTGTATTTCTGCCCTGGGGGCCTGTATCTTATTATAATATATATAGGGGGGGGGGGGGGGGGAGGTTCATAATGATCATGAGCCCAAAATGTAAATTCATTACCCCCGCCCCCCCCAAAAATAAAATAATAATAACACCGCGCTCTTCAAGTTAAAAGGTATTGGTTCAAACTGTACTTACTGGCTGAAATTATGATTATTATTATCATTATATATACAGTATATATATAGTTACAGAGTGATATGTGATTGACATGTGATTGTCAGGGACCCCCTTGTTTAACTCATTGAGTGCCAATGACGTCGATCGACGTCAAATGCGTTTTTTGACGGTGGGACGTGGATCAAAGCCTCCTGCATCTCCTGTACAAATATTGTAGCTATTGGATGTGTATAACCTATTTTACGGACTCATTAGGTGGCGACAGTGCTCTCCAGATTAGAGAAAGGTCAGGAAAACAGTAGGAAAAAGCCCCGTGATGAAAGTGAAACCGCTCATGCTGCAGGCGGAGCCATATAGATTGCTCTGGCTGCAGCTGACGTTGGCTGCGAACAGCAGTCAATCCGCTCCCACAACTGAGCCCCTCTGCCTCTGTCTGTCTGTCTGCATAGTTTCTCCACACGATTAGCCGCCAGAAAAGCAGCACCCGACACTGAAAAGCCAAACAATTCTCAGCAGTCCGGTTTGGCTTTTCCGTGTCGCGCTGGGAGCCGGCGCACAAAAACGGAGCACTCCGAAAATAGACGCTGGGTGCGTGAGGCTGTGTGTTAGTGTGGGGAGGAGTTTGCAGCTGAGGGGGGGGGAGAGGGGGGTGGGGCACGCAGGGCACCACACAACTACACCACGTCACTACATCAGAAAATATTAGCTAGAGTCAGTGAATGTGCTTGAAATGCTTCATTTCACAAAAGGCTGAATAACTCAGCTTCTAATTTGAAACGCCTGAAAACGCTGAAAACAACCTATCTTCTCCGGCTCATAACTAAAGAACGGAAAATGGTATCAATAAACTTTTTTTTGCTGATGATACAATAGAGTCTCCTTGTTCTTTGTGCGTGTTCGGTGTTTACATAGTAATATCACACAATATTCTGTGGGCCTCGAGAAATCACTGAAAACGCTCTGAAACTCTGGCACTGGGAGCGTCCGTTCTCCAAAAGTGGCTGGCACTCAATGAGTTAATTATAATATGTCAATTTACGTCTTTGCATCAGAGGATCAAACAGGAAGTGGGAGTGGCTTAGAGATTATATCCGTGGCATTTCAGGTGCGCAGGCCCCCCCCCCCCCCTCTCTGCCATGTTGGTCTGCTAGTCTGATCAGGAAGCCATGTATCGCTCCTGTTCCCCAGTGCTCTATTGATCCCTCCGTTTCCACGTGTATGGGTGTGACTGTGTGTGTGAGATATTATTTTGAATTAGCGTCCCCAATCTACTGAACGGGAGCTGCTGATGGCCCGCTCCACACTACCGACTGAGCTGTCCACACAAGCCGGGCTGTCTAGGTGTCATCGCCCCATGCTGATAGCAGGTGAGCTGCTCCCATTCACTTTGTGACTTCTTGTTTGATATTTCTGTGCAAAGACGTTCTGTGTTGTTGTGGCAGGTGTGGACTGACTAGACACGAGCTTGATCCTATTTTGAGAGCCAGATCTGTCACAATATATATATATATATATATATATATATATATATATATATATATAGTAAATTCGTAGATAGATGCCACTGGGGAAGGGGGGGTGATCAATAAAACTACATTTTATGGAACAAAATTTACATCTTCAAAGAGGGCCTTCTCTACATCCATGCAGCGTAGAGATCCATCGTAGCTGAGGGTCAGCAGGTGGCTAGGATGAGTCCTGGAGAACATCATGCAGCTCACTGGACGCTGAGAGTGGGGCTCAAAAAGCAGCACGCCATCATCACCGTAATCACCACCCTTAACTCATTGAATGCCATGGACGTCCTTCGACGTCCAATTAAATAGTGACGTAGAGTGCCACGGACGTCCTTCGACGTCCAATGCGTTTTTTGACGGTGGGACGTCGATCAAAGCCTTCCGCAGCTCCTGTACAACTATAGTAGCTATTGGAGGTCTATAACCTATTTTACAGAAGCCTTAGGTGGCGACAGTGCTCTCCAGATTACAGAAATGTCAGGAATACACAGCCTGAAATAGCCTTGATGAAAGAGAACCCGCTCATGCTGCAGTCCAGAGCCATGTAGATTGTTCTGGCTGCAACTGACGGTGCGTGCGAACACAGTCAATCCGCGCACACAACTGAGTCCTTCTGCCTCTGTCTGTCTGTCAGCATAGTTTCTCCACATGATTAGCCGCTAGAAAAGCAGCAGCGCGACACTGAAAAGCCAAACCTTTCACTGCAGTCCGCGTGTGGCTTCTCCATGTTGCGCTGCCTGGGAGGCGGCGCTTCCCAGGCTTCCTAGACGCTTGGTGCGAGGCTGTGTGTTACTAGTGTGGGGAGGAGTTTTCAGCTGAGGGGGGGGAGGGGGGGAGGGGGGGTGGGGCACGCAGGGCAGGACACAACTACACCACATCACTACATCAGAAAATATTACCGTATCTAGAGTCAGTGAATGTGCTTGAAATGCTGCATTTCACAAAAGGCTGAATATCTCAGCTTATAATTTGAAATGCCTGAAAACGCTGAAAACAACCTATCTTCTCCGGCTCATAACTAAAGAACGGAAAATGGTATCAATAAACTTTTTTTTGCTGATGATACAATAGAGTCTCCTTGTTCTTTTTGCGTGTTCGGTGTTTACATAGTAATATCACACAATATTCTGTGGGCCTCGAGAAATCACTGAAAATGCTCTGAAAACTCTGGCACTGGGAGCGTCCGTTCTCCAAAAGTGGCTGGCACTCAATGAGTTAAAGAGTAAATAATAAATCAATCAAGTTGTACTGTAACACTGTACTTTTCCCCTAAGTGTCCAGTCATTGATGTTTTACTTCAGGAACTCATTTCCTTGTCATTTTAGCGGACATCCACAGGCTGGCAAAAGTAGGAACCAAATTTATGTATTTTTTGTGTCACTGGAATACGATTCAGAACATCCAAACTCCCAAATTCTAAAAAGATGGTGTTAGCAAATGGTTATGATCAAAGCAAAGAAACTCACCAAGTTCCAGAGTCCTACATGCCCCCATTTATCTCCTGCAGCCATGAGCAGACTGCTAGTGCAGGGGTGGAAGGCAGCAGAGTATATGCGTTGTTGAACCACTTTGGCCACTTGATCTTCAGTTATCCTCATGGTCTTAAGGGAAGAGCGATACCTGCATCACCTGCAACCACAAAGATGAACTGTAAAAGACCACACAAAAATATATTGTATAGTCAATTCTATTTAAACGCCCAGCGATGCATCAACATTTTTTTTTTTTTTACAAATGTCAGATGTCTAAATATTCAGACTTAAACATCATAAACAGTCAGGACACAAAGTGACAAACAGGAGTCATGAGGTAAAGTTGTTTGAAGCCACTGTAGTTATCATAGTCTGAAGTCTCTAGTCGACTTCCTCAACGGTGGGACTGTGAGCCGGCTCCCGCCTGCTCTCTGCAGCCCTGTGCAGGTGTTGCTCTCTGGTACAACACACAATCTCCAGCTCTTTCTACGGGTGCTGGTACTGTTCTTTATCAGCCAGCTGGTTGTTATCCAGCCAGGCGATGGCCTGGTGGCACCTCTCCGCACCTTCCTCTGGTCCTCCTCGCTAATCTTGCCCTTCACGTTGAAGGCGTATGACTCCAGGGATTTTTTTTTATTATTTTTTGTGCATTCGTGCAGGACTTCACCTGGGAGGATCGACAGGCAAGGGAACAACTGTGGCCGAAAATCAAGCAAGCCAGATCGCTGGGTAAGGTGGCTTTCTACAAAGGCCACGTCGCAGTAATTGATGGACGTACAGTAAAGGCTTAATGTATTAAATGCAAACAGCAGTCAAAAGAAACAAGAAAAAAAACATATAGACAATATTCCAAGGTTTGGCCTGCCATTAAGAGAACAGTATAAAACTCAATCAATTGCGACTCCAAGAATGAACAGTCTAAATTCTTCGCCATACGGTGCATTACGCAAAACAGCCAGAAGATGGCGATGTTGCCCAAGGCAAACAGCCTGGCAGATAGCTAAAACGTCTAAAACAAGCAGCTATTGACAGCTGTCTATTTTTGAAAGAGCAGTTGGAGTATCAGGATGTTGGAAATAGTCCTGAAAGTGAGACAAATAGTAAAGGGAGAAACTAGGTTTTCTGAAGCTTTGAACCAATTGTGAACCTGGGGACATCTGCTGGTCAAATTTGAAACAGGATGCCCCCTAAAAACAATGATTTAGTAGCCTAGTCTACATTATCCTGAAACAAATCCAATTTGTGGGACTTCATAATAGACATATGTAGGCATTTATAAATGGTGGCGTTGTTCGTGCACGTTTTGGTCCTGGTCTCAGTTGGTGAAGACATGCAGGCGTCCTGAGTTGTTGCCGCCCAGCAAAGCATTCCTTGTAGGATGGAAGGCTGTGATGGACAGCACCGTGCTGAGGTGGTGGTCGTCTCTGAAGGAGTGCTGCAGCTGGCCGCTTTCGTGGAAGACCTGCACCTGGCGAGGCCGCTCCATGCTTCCCACCACAAAGCAGTCCTCTTGTTTAGGGTCCCACACTGCTGATAGCTTCGTCAGCCATCGGCCTGTGTTCAGGTTATGTCTGAAAATAAATTTCAGACAACTTAGCATACAGTATAGTCTGATGAAGAATGTGTTACCCACTTCTAGTAAAATCTGACTGGACTCACTGTAGCAGGAGTAATGGCATGTAAACAATTGCATTGCCTTTTCATGTGGTTTTTTCTACCAAAGAAAAAGAAAAGGAAATCCGCACTGTTTTTTAAGCTCCCACGTGAGTTTTTTAATTACAAAAAAGCAACGGGTCTTCATCAGGCAGTACAGAGAACAAGCTCTCTGTGCATGGGCATATATATAACCTCACATGGGGTGGTGGTGCCCCAATCAGGTGACGACAGACACCTGTGATCATTACAAAATACATAATTGTTGAAAGAGTCCACAAGAATACAACTTTTTTTAAAGATCATATAATAACAGAGGTAAACAAATTCTAAAATACCCGATACAAAAGAAATACAAGAAGTAAAACATGCAGGTGAATATTATTATCCCTATCTATACCAATAAGAAACCAAAGAAATGTAAAAGTATAGTACGGTAGGCCAAGGTAGGTTCAGGCAGGGTTTGAACCCAGGACTCCCAGGTGAGAGTCGTACGTGCTACCCACATGACCGAAGAGCCAGGCACATGTCTACAATGGCCAAGGTGTATACATATAACAACAGAATATAATAAAGTTAAAACATCACAGCAATGGCTTGACGTCTAGTTCTTCATTGAGGCCATACGGTGCCAACGTGTTGAGTGTATATATGTGAAAAGCCACACGTTGTAAAAGTCATTGTTCGTGGTCACCTCCTCTAGGGGGCTTTTCAACCTTCTCTATCCCCATGTACCGGAGTGAGGAGATGCTGTGTCCTGCTTGTTTGAAGTGGACTGCAACAGGGTTACGTTCATCACCGCATCTGATGTTGCTGCAATGCTCGCTAATCCTAGTGCGGAGGGCTCTAGACATTTTCCCCACATAAGCTAATCCACAAGGACATTTTATCTTTAAAAAAGTTGTATTCTTGTGGAAAGACCTACTCTTTCAACAATTATGTATTTTGTAATGATCACAGGTGTCTGTCATCACCTGATTGGGGCACCACCACCCCATGTGAGGTTATATATATGCCCATGCACAGAGAGCTTGTTCTCTGTACTGCCTGATGAAGACCCGTGAGGGTCAAAATGTTGCTTTTTTGTAATTAAAAAACTAACCGTGGGAGCTTAAAAAACAGTGTGCGGATTTCCTTTTCTTTTTCTATACGCGTATTTTTTCCAGCACCTGTTGAAATAATCTTGGATGTGCGTGCACTCTACTCTTCTGCATATTTCTACCAAAGACACACAATTGTTAATTTTGGTTTGACATTTTTTTTATGTACGGTAATTTAAGTGCCGAGTTGGAAAGGCTTGTTGTCGCTGTGATACTGGCTTATAATAAAACTGTAATAAAAATAGAAACAGTGATAAGTATTATGATGACCTGAGATAAACCTTCTACTACCCAAAACTCAAATGTATCAATCACTGTGGCACTGATGAAGATCCGCCATTAGGCCCTCTCTGCACTTTCACACAGAACCAAGCAGCCCTGCCATACAGGAGTGTGCTTTAGATAGCATCCACCCCTCCCGGATTGAAATTAGGCGTGAACCATGGGCGTTAAGCTTATTATGTCTGAGGAGTCTATTTATTTAATTTTATTTTGCCTTTATATAAACAGGTAAATCAGTGCGACCTGAATTTAACGAGCAACTTTCAATATTCGTCTGATCGACTTTATGGATCACAAAGGCAGCATCATGTATTACAAGCTACACGTAACGGAAGGCTTTCTTACCTTTGGTTCCAGTTTTTTTATAAAGCATATACCCATGTTGTGAAGTAGCCTAATTAAGTCCGTTCTGAAAGCGTGTTGACTGGAAGAAAAAAAGTGTGAAACAGCTGCAGTCTGATTTTAATAACGTTATCGACGGCGTCATTATAGACCACTTGGTTTCTACTTCTGGTTATGTCACTTTCAGAAGAACAGAGCGAATCTCAGGCACAGTGGGCAACGCAAGGCACACACCTGCTCAAGTGACTCGGGCTATAGTAGGAGCACAGTCTGAATGCTAACATTAGTTGTTTTTCGTAAGGGAACGCACAACAGGCGAGACAGCCTGCAGATATGCTTCGGTTAACTTATTTCTGATCGGAGAACTTCAATCTGGAGGTTGTTTTCCCTCAGTCCTCCTGTCATTTCTTTATGAATGAGCCGAGATTGCCGTCTTCCCGCGGCTTAGCCTTTTAGACAGACGTCGATTCTGCGCTGATACTACCTCTACCGGGGGAACGAAAGGCGTAACAAAATGACACGCCATTCCGTTCTTGCGACTTTTATACAGGAGGCATCATTCTACAGGCGGCGCCCCCGCCAGGCCAGTAAAATAATTGCAATTTGTTTTTTTGTTTTTCTGCTCTCCCCAAAATTTAAATATACCTTTATGGCATATTATTACAATTACAATATAGCAATAATGGTGTTGACAGTAATAGAAGATGCCAAATCATTCAAAACAATCAGCATTTTGCTTTTAGGAGCATTGTGCCAGCGTGCGGCGCTGTTCCAAAACATGTAAACGTGTCGTTGCCTGCGAAACGCTCATCCCATAATACAAATGTTCGCATCGCATCCCATAATAGTATGATGATACTTGGGATGCCATTGCGAACATAGATGCGAACAGGTTAGCTAAAAGTTTAGCGTCACCAGCGAGGGGCCCCACCGTTGCGGTCGAGGTACATTTCGAAATCCCTCCAGGCCTGAAAATCTTTCTAGGGGAAACACTGCAGGAGGCGAGACATAACGCTGCAACGAACGCGGCTTTCACAGTCTGTGTTAAAGGGGCTATAGATTGAGACAGCTTTCCTGATTTCCCCTCCCCTGATCAGGTAACATAATGACTTTGGAAAAACAGTTAGCAAGCACGACTCCCATAAAGATATATAAAAAGTATACAGGTGCCTGGGTCGGAGGATACTAGTAGGTGACAGATGTCCCGGCACACGCGGTTTAAGAAAAAATATCTTATTTATTGTGGGCAAGCAAGGTGATGAACGTTTCGCCTAGAAGCCTTCTAGGCGAAACGTTCATCACCTTGCTTGTATAATAAGATATTTTTTCTTAAACCGTGTGTGCCGGGACATCTGTAACATAATGACTTTCCCACACTGAGAGGCTATGTTCAAGTGAGTGGATGTACCCGATGGAAGTCAGCAAAGGAGCTGTGGTGGTCATTGCTGAGGTGTCATATATCCTATGGAAAAAGAAAAGAAAATGCACATTCAATTTAGAGATGTAATTCCAAAACAAGTAGTGCAGTGCAAGTGCTTTAAGCTGTGTCAGCCCCACCTAATCGTGTTGTCCATACAGGAGCTGAGCACTCTGTTCCCTGTACTAGGGGAGAAATAAGCACTGGTTATGCTTAAAGAGTGGCCGTGCAGCTGGCAGACCGCCTGGCTCTCGGTCTTCTTCAGACAGCGGCTATCGTAAATACTCACAAGCCTGCAGAGAAGAAGGAAAATTAGTTTGGACTATTTATAGACTGGACAGACTACAGCTGAACTGACTACAAGCAGGCAATCCAATTTAACACCTTTAGAAAACAAATGATCAAAGTGATTACTGCTCTGGAGAAAATATAAATTAATCAAAGATATGAGTCATACCTGCTCTCGGCCACTGCAAAGTACTGCTTGTTTAGTGGATGGACGCTAACACAGTGAAGGCTCTTGGGGTTGAGGGTGTAGAGGGTGTGGAGGGACTCATGGGAGTTGCTGCAGAGAAATTAAAAACATTAAGAGATTAGAAGCAGCTTTGTACCAGTCTGGAAAACATTATGCATGTTTCTGACAATGTTGTTTATGATTAATAAAAAAAGAGAGCAGGCGGTTAGCACTCTTCATGCTTACTGACATTCAACATGATGAAGAGAGATGGTAAAGAATAGAGAAGTGCTGCATTTTTTAAATCATTAATACAACAGTTGAAGAAGATGGCAGTATGTTACCCTGGGGTGCGCCTATCCACAATGGCAACATCTCCACCAAATTGCCCGACAACTAGTGTCATACAGTCATGTGACAGGAAGTCAAAGGTTTTCAGGCCATCTTCAATAGAATACACCTGGTAGGAAGTAGAAAATGATTCAGATCAGCTGGTGAAGTAGGAATATCTTAAAACTGGAGTGGGTTTACAATTCATGCACGATTTTACATCAACTTAATGAGGACATGGAATGTTTTTTTAAACATCTCCACTGATTTATAAGTTTGTTGCAAAGCAGTAATGAGTAAGTCCAGAATATTTCAGCAAAATTAACAGATGTTGTGCTTGAGGGCGGCTGTTCCAACTACAGATTGTTTATTTTTTCTATATGCACACATCCAGGGAGAATCGAATTGAAAACCTTAACAAGCGTTAATGACCCATGCCAGCAGGCGGGGGAGGATTTCTCAATGCAGAAAATATATAGAGAAGGTAAACACTGTCCATCTGCTTATATTACGGAGATTGTAAACTGATGCAAAGTGGGTTGAAAATCGGCAAAGCCTTCCTTTAATTACACATAGCTGCATCAAGACTTGTTTGTGTAAAAACTGTTCCTGAAATGGAACTGTACACCTGTGATGTCAGCCCCAGCAGAATGTCCAGCAACAAGTGATGTCACAGGTGTTTAACACCCATTTAGAATCCTACCCTTTTCTCCATACTGTATTTCTGCCCTGGGGGCCTGTATCTTATTATAATATATATAGGGGGGGGGGGGGGGGTTCATAATGATCATGAGCCCAAAATGTAAATTCATTACCCCCGCCCCCCCCAAAAATAAAATAATAATAACACCGCGCTCTTCAAGTTAAAAGGTATTGGTTCAAACTGTACTTACTGGCTGAAATTATGATTATTATTATCATTATATATACAGTATATATATATTGTTACAGAGTGATATGTGATTGACATGTGATTGTCAGGGACCCCCTTGTTTAACTCATTGAGTGCCAATGACGTCGATCGACGTCAAATGCGTTTTTTGACGGTGGGACGTGGATCAAAGCCTCCTGCATCTCCTGTACAAATATTGTAGCTATTGGATGTGTATAACCTATTTTACGGACTCATTAGGTGGCGACAGTGCTCTCCAGATTAGAGAAAGGTCAGGAAAACAGTAGGAAAAAGCCCCGTGATGAAAGTGAAACCGCTCATGCTGCAGGCGGAGCCATATAGATTGCTCTGGCTGCAGCTGACGTTGGCTGCGAACAGCAGTCAATCCGCTCCCACAACTGAGCCCCTCTGCCTCTGTCTGTCTGTCTGCATAGTTTCTCCACACGATTAGCCGCCAGAAAAGCAGCACCCGACACTGAAAAGCCAAACAATTCTCAGCAGTCCGGTTTGGCTTTTCCGTGTCGCGCTGGGAGCCGGCGCACAAAAACGGAGCACTCCGAAAATAGACGCTGGGTGCGTGAGGCTGTGTGTTAGTGTGGGGAGGAGTTTGCAGCTGAGGGGGGGGGAGAGGGGGGTGGGGCACGCAGGGCACCACACAACTACACCACGTCACTACATCAGAAAATATTAGCTAGAGTCAGTGAATGTGCTTGAAATGCTTCATTTCACAAAAGGCTGAATAACTCAGCTTCTAATTTGAAACGCCTGAAAACGCTGAAAACAACCTATCTTCTCCGGCTCATAACTAAAGAACGGAAAATGGTATCAATAAACTTTTTTTTGCTGATGATACAATAGAGTCTCCTTGTTCTTTGTGCGTGTTCGGTGTTTACATAGTAATATCACACAATATTCTGTGGGCCTCGAGAAATCACTGAAAACGCTCTGAAACTCTGGCACTGGGAGCGTCCGTTCTCCAAAAGTGGCTGGCACTCAATGAGTTAATTATAATATGTCAATTTACGTCTTTGCATCAGAGGATCAAACAGGAAGTGGGAGTGGCTTAGAGATTATATCCGTGGCATTTCAGGTGCGCAGCCCCCCCCCCCCCCCTCTCTGCCATGTTGGTCTGCTAGTCTGATCAGGAAGCCATGTATCGCTCCTGTTCCCCAGTGCTCTATTGATCCCTCCGTTTCCACGTGTATGGGTGTGACTGTGTGTGTGAGATATTATTTTGAATTAGCGTCCCCAATCTACTGAACGGGAGCTGCTGATGGCCCGCTCCACACTACCGACTGAGCTGTCCACACAAGCCGGGCTGTCTAGGTGTCATCGCCCCATGCTGATAGCAGGTGAGCTGCTCCCATTCACTTTGTGACTTCTTGTTTGATATTTCTGTGCAAAGACGTTCTGTGTTGTTGTGGCAGGTGTGGACTGACTAGACACGAGCTTGATCCTATTTTGAGAGCCAGATCTGTCACAATATATATATATATATATATATATATATATATATATAGTAAATTCGTAGATAGATGCCACTGGGGAAGGGGGGGTGATCAATAAAACTACATTTTATGGAACAAAATTTACATCTTCAAAGAGGGCCTTCTCTACATCCATGCAGCGTAGAGATCCATCGTAGCTGAGGGTCAGCAGGTGGCTAGGATGAGTCCTGGAGAACATCATGCAGCTCACTGGACGCTGAGAGTGGGGCTCAAAAAGCAGCACGCCATCATCACCGTAATCACCACCCTTAACTCATTGAATGCCATGGACGTCCTTCGACGTCCAATTAAATAGTGACGTAGAGTGCCACGGACGTCCTTCGACGTCCAATGCGTTTTTTGACGGTGGGACGTCGATCAAAGCCTTCCGCAGCTCCTGTACAACTATAGTAGCTATTGGAGGTCTATAACCTATTTTACAGAAGCCTTAGGTGGCGACAGTGCTCTCCAGATTACAGAAATGTCAGGAATACACAGCCTGAAATAGCCTTGATGAAAGAGAACCCGCTCATGCTGCAGTCCAGAGCCATGTAGATTGTTCTGGCTGCAACTGACGGTGCGTGCGAACAGTCAATCCGCGCACACAACTGAGTCCTTCTGCCTCTGTCTGTCTGTCAGCATAGTTTCTCCACATGATTAGCCGCTAGAAAAGCAGCAGCGCGACACTGAAAAGCCAAACCTTTCACTGCAGTCCGCGTGTGGCTTCTCCATGTTGCGCTGCCTGGGAGGCGGCGCTTCCCAGGCTTCCTAGACGCTTGGTGCGAGGCTGTGTGTTACTAGTGTGGGGAGGAGTTTTCAGCTGAGGGGGGGTGAGGGGGGGTGGGGCACGCAGGGCAGGACACAACTACACCACATCACTACATCAGAAAATATTACCGTATCTAGAGTCAGTGAATGTGCTTGAAATGCTGCATTTCACAAAAGGCTGAATATCTCAGCTTATAATTTGAAATGCCTGAAAACGCTGAAAACAACCTATCTTCTCCGGCTCATAACTAAAGAACGGAAAATGGTATCAATAAACTTTTTTTTGCTGATGATACAATAGAGTCTCCTTGTTCTTTTTGCGTGTTCGGTGTTTACATAGTAATATCACACAATATTCTGTGGGCCTCGAGAAATCACTGAAAACGCTCTGAAAACTCTGGCACTGGGAGCGTCCGTTCTCCAAAAGTGGCTGGCACTCAATGAGTTAAAGAGTAAATAATAAATCAATCAAGTTGTACTGTAACACTGTACTTTTCCCCTAAGTGTCCAGTCATTGATGTTTTACTTCAGGAACTCATTTCCTTGTCATTTTAGCGGACATCCACAGGCTGGCAAAAGTAGGAACCAAATTTATGTATTTTTTGTGTCACTGGAATACGATTCAGAACATCCAAACTCCCAAATTCTAAAAAGATGGTGTTAGCAAATGGTTATGATCAAAGCAAAGAAACTCACCAAGTTCCAGAGTCCTACATGCCCCCATTTATCTCCTGCAGCCATGAGCAGACTGCTAGTGCAGGGGTGGAAGGCAGCAGAGTATATGCGTTGTTGAACCACTTTGGCCACTTGATCTTCAGTTATCCTCATGGTCTTAAGGGAAGAGCGATACCTGCATCACCTGCAACCACAAAGATGAACTGTAAAAGACCACACAAAAATATATTGTATAGTCAATTCTATTTAAACGCCCAGCGATGCATCAACATTTTTTTTTTTTTACAAATGTCAGATGTCTAAATATTCAGACTTAAACATCATAAACAGTCAGGACACAAAGTGACAAACAGGAGTCATGAGGTAAAGTTGTTTGAAGCCACTGTAGTTATCATAGTCTGAAGTCTCTAGTCGACTTCCTCAACGGTGGGACTGTGAGCCGGCTCCCGCCTGCTCTCTGCAGCCCTGTGCAGGTGTTGCTCTCTGGTACAACACACAATCTCCAGCTCTTTCTACGGGTGCTGGTACTGTTCTTTATCAGCCAGCTGGTTGTTATCCAGCCAGGCGATGGCCTGGTGGCACCTCTCCGCACCTTCCTCTGGTCCTCCTCGCTAATCTTGCCCTTCACGTTGAAGGCGTATGACTCCAGGGATTTTTTTTTATTATTTTTTGTGCATTCGTGCAGGACTTCACCTGGGAGGATCGACAGGCAAGGGAACAACTGTGGCCGAAAATCAAGCAAGCCAGATCGCTGGGTAAGGTGGCTTTCTACAAAGGCCACGTCGCAGTAATTGATGGACGTACAGTAAAGGCTTAATGTATTAAATGCAAACAGCAGTCAAAAGAAACAAGAAAAAAAACATATAGACAATATTCCAAGGTTTGGCCTGCCATTAAGAGAACAGTATAAAACTCAATCAATTGCGACTCCAAGAATGAACAGTCTAAATTCTTCGCCATACGGTGCATTACGCAAAACAGCCAGAAGATGGCGATGTTGCCCAAGGCAAACAGCCTGGCAGATAGCTAAAACGTCTAAAACAAGCAGCTATTGACAGCTGTCTATTTTTGAAAGAGCAGTTGGAGTATCAGGATGTTGGAAATAGTCCTGAAAGTGAGACAAATAGTAAAGGGAGAAACTAGGTTTTCTGAAGCTTTGAACCAATTGTGAACCTGGGGACATCTGCTGGTCAAATTTGAAACAGGATGCCCCCTAAAAACAATGATTTAGTAGCCTAGTCTACATTATCCTGAAACAAATCCAATTTGTGGGACTTCATAATAGACATATGTAGGCATTTATAAATGGTGGCGTTGTTCGTGCACGTTTTGGTCCTGGTCTCAGTTGGTGAAGACATGCAGGCGTCCTGAGTTGTTGCCGCCCAGCAAAGCATTCCTTGTAGGATGGAAGGCTGTGATGGACAGCACCGTGCTGAGGTGGTGGTCGTCTCTGAAGGAGTGCTGCAGCTGGCCGCTTTCGTGGAAGACCTGCACCTGGCGAGGCCGCTCCATGCTTCCCACCACAAAGCAGTCCTCTTGTTTAGGGTCCCACACTGCTGATAGCTTCGTCAGCCATCGGCCTGTGTTCAGGTTATGTCTGAAAATAAATTTCAGACAACTTAGCATACAGTATAGTCTGATGAAGAATGTGTTACCCACTTCTAGTAAAATCTGACTGGACTCACTGTAGCAGGAGTAATGGCATGTAAACAATTGCATTGCCTTTTCATGTGGTTTTTTCTACCAAAGAAAAAGAAAAGGAAATCCGCACTGTTTTTTAAGCTCCCACGTGAGTTTTTTAATTACAAAAAAGCAACGGGTCTTCATCAGGCAGTACAGAGAACAAGCTCTCTGTGCATGGGCATATATATAACCTCACATGGGGTGGTGGTGCCCCAATCAGGTGACGACAGACACCTGTGATCATTACAAAATACATAATTGTTGAAAGAGTCCACAAGAATACAACTTTTTTTAAAGATCATATAATAACAGAGGTAAACAAATTCTAAAATACCCGATACAAAAGAAATACAAGAAGTAAAACATGCAGGTGAATATTATTATCCCTATCTATACCAATAAGAAACCAAAGAAATGTAAAAGTATAGTACGGTAGGCCAAGGTAGGTTCAGGCAGGGTTTGAACCCAGGACTCCCAGGTGAGAGTCGTACGTGCTACCCACATGACCGAAGAGCCAGGCACATGTCTACAATGGCCAAGGTGTATACATATAACAACAGAATATAATAAAGTTAAAACATCACAGCAATGGCTTGACGTCTAGTTCTTCATTGAGGCCATACGGTGCCAACGTGTTGAGTGTATATATGTGAAAAGCCACACGTTGTAAAAGTCATTGTTCGTGGTCACCTCCTCTAGGGGGCTTTTCAACCTTCTCTATCCCCATGTACCGGAGTGAGGAGATGCTGTGTCCTGCTTGTTTGAAGTGGACTGCAACAGGGTTACGTTCATCACCGCATCTGATGTTGCTGCAATGCTCGCTAATCCTAGTGCGGAGGGCTCTAGACATTTTCCCCACATAAGCTAATCCACAAGGACATTTTATCTTTAAAAAAGTTGTATTCTTGTGGAAAGACCTACTCTTTCAACAATTATGTATTTTGTAATGATCACAGGTGTCTGTCATCACCTGATTGGGGCACCACCACCCCATGTGAGGTTATATATATGCCCATGCACAGAGAGCTTGTTCTCTGTACTGCCTGATGAAGACCCGTGAGGGTCAAAATGTTGCTTTTTTGTAATTAAAAAACTAACCGTGGGAGCTTAAAAAACAGTGTGCGGATTTCCTTTTCTTTTTCTATACGCGTATTTTTTCCAGCACCTGTTGAAATAATCTTGGATGTGCGTGCACTCTACTCTTCTGCATATTTCTACCAAAGACACACAATTGTTAATTTTGGTTTGACATTTTTTTTATGTACGGTAATTTAAGTGCCGAGTTGGAAAGGCTTGTTGTCGCTGTGATACTGGCTTATAATAAAACTGTAATAAAAATAGAAACAGTGATAAGTATTATGATGACCTGAGATAAACCTTCTACTACCCAAAACTCAAATGTATCAATCACTGTGGCACTGATGAAGATCCGCCATTAGGCCCTCTCTGCACTTTCACACAGAACCAAGCAGCCCTGCCATACAGGAGTGTGCTTTAGATAGCATCCACCCCTCCCGGATTGAAATTAGGCGTGAACCATGGGCGTTAAGCTTATTATGTCTGAGGAGTCTATTTATTTAATTTTATTTTGCCTTTATATAAACAGGTAAATCAGTGCGACCTGAATTTAACGAGCAACTTTCAATATTCGTCTGATCGACTTTATGGATCACAAAGGCAGCATCATGTATTACAAGCTACACGTAACGGAAGGCTTTCTTACCTTTGGTTCCAGTTTTTTTATAAAGCATATACCCATGTTGTGAAGTAGCCTAATTAAGTCCGTTCTGAAAGCGTGTTGACTGGAAGAAAAAAAGTGTGAAACAGCTGCAGTCTGATTTTAATAACGTTATCGACGGCGTCATTATAGACCACTTGGTTTCTACTTCTGGTTATGTCACTTTCAGAAGAACAGAGCGAATCTCAGGCACAGTGGGCAACGCAAGGCACACACCTGCTCAAGTGACTCGGGCTATAGTAGGAGCACAGTCTGAATGCTAACATTAGTTGTTTTTCGTAAGGGAACGCACAACAGGCGAGACAGCCTGCAGATATGCTTCGGTTAACTTATTTCTGATCGGAGAACTTCAATCTGGAGGTTGTTTTCCCTCAGTCCTCCTGTCATTTCTTTATGAATGAGCCGAGATTGCCGTCTTCCCGCGGCTTAGCCTTTTAGACAGACGTCGATTCTGCGCTGATACTACCTCTACCGGGGGAACGAAAGGCGTAACAAAATGACACGCCATTCCGTTCTTGCGACTTTTATACAGGAGGCATCATTCTACAGGCGGCGCCCCCGCCAGGCCAGTAAAATAATTGCAATTTGTTTTTTTGTTTTTCTGCTCTCCCCAAAATTTAAATATACCTTTATGGCATATTATTACAATTACAATATAGCAATAATGGTGTTGACAGTAATAGAAGATGCCAAATCATTCAAAACAATCAGCATTTTGCTTTTAGGAGCATTGTGCCAGCGTGCGGCGCTGTTCCAAAACATGTAAACGTGTCGTTGCCTGCGAAACGCTCATCCCATAATACAAATGTTCGCATCGCATCCCATAATAGTATGATGATACTTGGGATGCCATTGCGAACATAGATGCGAACAGGTTAGCTAAAAGTTTAGCGTCACCAGCGAGGGGCCCCACCGTTGCGGTCGAGGTACATTTCGAAATCCCTCCAGGCCTGAAAATCTTTCTAGGGGAAACACTGCAGGAGGCGAGACATAACGCTGCAACGAACGCGGCTTTCACAGTCTGTGTTAAAGGGGCTATAGATTGAGACAGCTTTCCTGATTTCCCCTCCCCTGATCAGGTAACATAATGACTTTGGAAAAACAGTTAGCAAGCACGACTCCCATAAAGATATATAAAAAGTATACAGGTGCCTGGGTCGGAGGATACTAGTAGGTGACAGATGTCCCGGCACACGCGGTTTAAGAAAAAATATCTTATTTATTGTGGGCAAGCAAGGTGATGAACGTTTCGCCTAGAAGCCTTCTAGGCGAAACGTTCATCACCTTGCTTGTATAATAAGATATTTTTTCTTAAACCGTGTGTGCCGGGACATCTGTAACATAATGACTTTCCCACACTGAGAGGCTATGTTCAAGTGAGTGGATGTACCCGATGGAAGTCAGCAAAGGAGCTGTGGTGGTCATTGCTGAGGTGTCATATATCCTATGGAAAAAGAAAAGAAAATGCACATTCAATTTAGAGATGTAATTCCAAAACAAGTAGTGCAGTGCAAGTGCTTTAAGCTGTGTCAGCCCCACCTAATCGTGTTGTCCATACAGGAGCTGAGCACTCTGTTCCCTGTACTAGGGGAGAAATAAGCACTGGTTATGCTTAAAGAGTGGCCGTGCAGCTGGCAGACCGCCTGGCTCTCGGTCTTCTTCAGACAGCGGCTATCGTAAATACTCACAAGCCTGCAGAGAAGAAGGAAAATTAGTTTGGACTATTTATAGACTGGACAGACTACAGCTGAACTGACTACAAGCAGGCAATCCAATTTAACAACTTTAGAAAACAAATGATCAAAGTGATTACTGCTCTGGAGAAAATATAAATTAATCAAAGATATGAGTCATACCTGCTCTCGGCCACTGCAAAGTACTGCTTGTTTAGTGGATGGACGCTAACACAGTGAAGGCTCTTGGGGTTGAGGGTGTAGAGGGTGTGGAGGGACTCATGGGAGTTGCTGCAGAGAAATTAAAAACATTAAGAGATTAGAAGCAGCTTTGTACCAGTCTGGAAAACATTATGCATGTTTCTGACAATGTTGTTTATGATTAATAAAAAAAGAGAGCAGGCGGTTAGCACTCTTCATGCTTACTGACATTCAACATGATGAAGAGAGATGGTAAAGAATAGAGAAGTGCTGCATTTTTTAAATCATTAATACAACAGTTGAAGAAGATGGCAGTATGTTACCCTGGGGTGCGCCTATCCACAATGGCAACATCTCCACCAAATTGCCCGACAACTAGTGTCATACAGTCATGTGACAGGAAGTCAAAGGTTTTCAGGCCATCTTCAATAGAATACACCTGGTAGGAAGTAGAAAATGATTCAGATCAGCTGGTGAAGTAGGAATATCTTAAAACTGGAGTGGGTTTACAATTCATGCACGATTTTACATCAACTTAATGAGGACATGGAATGTTTTTTTAAACATCTCCACTGATTTATAAGTTTGTTGCAAAGCAGTAATGAGTAAGTCCAGAATATTTCAGCAAAATTAACAGATGTTGTGCTTGAGGGCGGCTGTTCCAACTACAGATTGTTTATTTTTTCTATATGCACACATCCAGGGAGAATCGAATTGAAAACCTTAACAAGCGTTAATGACCCATGCCAGCAGGCGGGGGAGGATTTCTCAATGCAGAAAATATATAGAGAATATATAGAGAAGGTAAACACTGTCCATCTGCTTATATTACGGAGATTGTAAACTGATGCAAAGTGGGTTGAAAATCGGCAAAGCCTTCCTTTAATTACACATAGCTGCATCAAGACTTGTTTGTGTAAAAACTGTTCCTGAAATGGAACTGTACACCTGTGATGTCAGCCCCAGCAGAATGTCCAGCAACAAGTGATGTCACAGGTGTTTAACACCCATTTAGAATCCTACCCTTTTCTCCATACTGTATTTCTGCCCTGGGGGCCTGTATCTTATTATAATATATATAGGGGGGGGGGGGGGGGAGGTTCATAATGATCATGAGCCCAAAATGTAAATTCATTACCCCCGCCCCCCCCAAAAATAAAATAATAATAACACCGCGCTCTTCAAGTTAAAAGGTATTGGTTCAAACTGTACTTACTGGCTGAAATTATGATTATTATTATCATTATATATACAGTATATATATATTGTTACAGAGTGATATGTGATTGACATGTGATTGTCAGGGACCCCCTTGTTTAACTCATTGAGTGCCAATGACGTCGATCGACGTCAAATGCGTTTTTTGACGGTGGGACGTGGATCAAAGCCTCCTGCATCTCCTGTACAAATATTGTAGCTATTGGATGTGTATAACCTATTTTACGGACTCATTAGGTGGCGACAGTGCTCTCCAGATTAGAGAAAGGTCAGGAAAACAGTAGGAAAAAGCCCCGTGATGAAAGTGAAACCGCTCATGCTGCAGGCGGAGCCATATAGATTGCTCTGGCTGCAGCTGACGTTGGCTGCGAACAGCAGTCAATCCGCTCCCACAACTGAGCCCCTCTGCCTCTGTCTGTCTGTCTGCATAGTTTCTCCACACGATTAGCCGCCAGAAAAGCAGCACCCGACACTGAAAAGCCAAACAATTCTCAGCAGTCCGGTTTGGCTTTTCCGTGTCGCGCTGGGAGCCGGCGCACAAAAACGGAGCACTCCGAAAATAGACGCTGGGTGCGTGAGGCTGTGTGTTAGTGTGGGGAGGAGTTTGCAGCTGAGGGGGGGGGAGAGGGGGGTGGGGCACGCAGGGCACCACACAACTACACCACGTCACTACATCAGAAAATATTAGCTAGAGTCAGTGAATGTGCTTGAAATGCTTCATTTCACAAAAGGCTGAATAACTCAGCTTCTAATTTGAAACGCCTGAAAACGCTGAAAACAACCTATCTTCTCCGGCTCATAACTAAAGAACGGAAAATGGTATCAATAAACTTTTTTTTGCTGATGATACAATAGAGTCTCCTTGTTCTTTGTGCGTGTTCGGTGTTTACATAGTAATATCACACAATATTCTGTGGGCCTCGAGAAATCACTGAAAACGCTCTGAAACTCTGGCACTGGGAGCGTCCGTTCTCCAAAAGTGGCTGGCACTCAATGAGTTAATTATAATATGTCAATTTACGTCTTTGCATCAGAGGATCAAACAGGAAGTGGGAGTGGCTTAGAGATTATATCCGTGGCATTTCAGGTGCGCAGGCCCCCCCCCCCCCCTCTCTGCCATGTTGGTCTGCTAGTCTGATCAGGAAGCCATGTATCGCTCCTGTTCCCCAGTGCTCTATTGATCCCTCCGTTTCCACGTGTATGGGTGTGACTGTGTGTGTGAGATATTATTTTGAATTAGCGTCCCCAATCTACTGAACGGGAGCTGCTGATGGCCCGCTCCACACTACCGACTGAGCTGTCCACACAAGCCGGGCTGTCTAGGTGTCATCGCCCCATGCTGATAGCAGGTGAGCTGCTCCCATTCACTTTGTGACTTCTTGTTTGATATTTCTGTGCAAAGACGTTCTGTGTTGTTGTGGCAGGTGTGGACTGACTAGACACGAGCTTGATCCTATTTTGAGAGCCAGATCTGTCACAATATATATATATATATATATATATATATATATATATAGTAAATTCGTAGATAGATGCCACTGGGGAAGGGGGGGTGATCAATAAAACTACATTTTATGGAACAAAATTTACATCTTCAAAGAGGGCCTTCTCTACATCCATGCAGCGTAGAGATCCATCGTAGCTGAGGGTCAGCAGGTGGCTAGGATGAGTCCTGGAGAACATCATGCAGCTCACTGGACGCTGAGAGTGGGGCTCAAAAAGCAGCACGCCATCATCACCGTAATCACCACCCTTAACTCATTGAATGCCATGGACGTCCTTCGACGTCCAATTAAATAGTGACGTAGAGTGCCACGGACGTCCTTCGACGTCCAATGCGTTTTTTGACGGTGGGACGTCGATCAAAGCCTTCCGCAGCTCCTGTACAACTATAGTAGCTATTGGAGGTCTATAACCTATTTTACAGAAGCCTTAGGTGGCGACAGTGCTCTCCAGATTACAGAAATGTCAGGAATACACAGCCTGAAATAGCCTTGATGAAAGAGAACCCGCTCATGCTGCAGTCCAGAGCCATGTAGATTGTTCTGGCTGCAACTGACGGTGCGTGCGAACACAGTCAATCCGCGCACACAACTGAGTCCTTCTGCCTCTGTCTGTCTGTCAGCATAGTTTCTCCACATGATTAGCCGCTAGAAAAGCAGCAGCGCGACACTGAAAAGCCAAACCTTTCACTGCAGTCCGCGTGTGGCTTCTCCATGTTGCGCTGCCTGGGAGGCGGCGCTTCCCAGGCTTCCTAGACGCTTGGTGCGAGGCTGTGTGTTACTAGTGTGGGGAGGAGTTTTCAGCTGAGGGGGGGGAGGGGGGGAGGGGGGGTGGGGCACGCAGGGCAGGACACAACTACACCACATCACTACATCAGAAAATATTACCGTATCTAGAGTCAGTGAATGTGCTTGAAATGCTGCATTTCACAAAAGGCTGAATATCTCAGCTTATAATTTGAAATGCCTGAAAACGCTGAAAACAACCTATCTTCTCCGGCTCATAACTAAAGAACGGAAAATGGTATCAATAAACTTTTTTTTGCTGATGATACAATAGAGTCTCCTTGTTCTTTTTGCGTGTTCGGTGTTTACATAGTAATATCACACAATATTCTGTGGGCCTCGAGAAATCACTGAAAACGCTCTGAAAACTCTGGCACTGGGAGCGTCCGTTCTCCAAAAGTGGCTGGCACTCAATGAGTTAAAGAGTAAATAATAAATCAATCAAGTTGTACTGTAACACTGTACTTTTCCCCTAAGTGTCCAGTCATTGATGTTTTACTTCAGGAACTCATTTCCTTGTCATTTTAGCGGACATCCACAGGCTGGCAAAAGTAGGAACCAAATTTATGTATTTTTTGTGTCACTGGAATACGATTCAGAACATCCAAACTCCCAAATTCTAAAAAGATGGTGTTAGCAAATGGTTATGATCAAAGCAAAGAAACTCACCAAGTTCCAGAGTCCTACATGCCCCCATTTATCTCCTGCAGCCATGAGCAGACTGCTAGTGCAGGGGTGGAAGGCAGCAGAGTATATGCGTTGTTGAACCACTTTGGCCACTTGATCTTCAGTTATCCTCATGGTCTTAAGGGAAGAGCGATACCTGCATCACCTGCAACCACAAAGATGAACTGTAAAAGACCACACAAAAATATATTGTATAGTCAATTCTATTTAAACGCCCAGCGATGCATCAACATTTTTTTTTTTTTACAAATGTCAGATGTCTAAATATTCAGACTTAAACATCATAAACAGTCAGGACACAAAGTGACAAACAGGAGTCATGAGGTAAAGTTGTTTGAAGCCACTGTAGTTATCATAGTCTGAAGTCTCTAGTCGACTTCCTCAACGGTGGGACTGTGAGCCGGCTCCCGCCTGCTCTCTGCAGCCCTGTGCAGGTGTTGCTCTCTGGTACAACACACAATCTCCAGCTCTTTCTACGGGTGCTGGTACTGTTCTTTATCAGCCAGCTGGTTGTTATCCAGCCAGGCGATGGCCTGGTGGCACCTCTCCGCACCTTCCTCTGGTCCTCCTCGCTAATCTTGCCCTTCACGTTGAAGGCGTATGACTCCAGGGATTTTTTTTTATTATTTTTTGTGCATTCGTGCAGGACTTCACCTGGGAGGATCGACAGGCAAGGGAACAACTGTGGCCGAAAATCAAGCAAGCCAGATCGCTGGGTAAGGTGGCTTTCTACAAAGGCCACGTCGCAGTAATTGATGGACGTACAGTAAAGGCTTAATGTATTAAATGCAAACAGCAGTCAAAAGAAACAAGAAAAAAAACATATAGACAATATTCCAAGGTTTGGCCTGCCATTAAGAGAACAGTATAAAACTCAATCAATTGCGACTCCAAGAATGAACAGTCTAAATTCTTCGCCATACGGTGCATTACGCAAAACAGCCAGAAGATGGCGATGTTGCCCAAGGCAAACAGCCTGGCAGATAGCTAAAACGTCTAAAACAAGCAGCTATTGACAGCTGTCTATTTTTGAAAGAGCAGTTGGAGTATCAGGATGTTGGAAATAGTCCTGAAAGTGAGACAAATAGTAAAGGGAGAAACTAGGTTTTCTGAAGCTTTGAACCAATTGTGAACCTGGGGACATCTGCTGGTCAAATTTGAAACAGGATGCCCCCTAAAAACAATGATTTAGTAGCCTAGTCTACATTATCCTGAAACAAATCCAATTTGTGGGACTTCATAATAGACATATGTAGGCATTTATAAATGGTGGCGTTGTTCGTGCACGTTTTGGTCCTGGTCTCAGTTGGTGAAGACATGCAGGCGTCCTGAGTTGTTGCCGCCCAGCAAAGCATTCCTTGTAGGATGGAAGGCTGTGATGGACAGCACCGTGCTGAGGTGGTGGTCGTCTCTGAAGGAGTGCTGCAGCTGGCCGCTTTCGTGGAAGACCTGCACCTGGCGAGGCCGCTCCATGCTTCCCACCACAAAGCAGTCCTCTTGTTTAGGGTCCCACACTGCTGATAGCTTCGTCAGCCATCGGCCTGTGTTCAGGTTATGTCTGAAAATAAATTTCAGACAACTTAGCATACAGTATAGTCTGATGAAGAATGTGTTACCCACTTCTAGTAAAATCTGACTGGACTCACTGTAGCAGGAGTAATGGCATGTAAACAATTGCATTGCCTTTTCATGTGGTTTTTTCTACCAAAGAAAAAGAAAAGGAAATCCGCACTGTTTTTTAAGCTCCCACGTGAGTTTTTTAATTACAAAAAAGCAACGGGTCTTCATCAGGCAGTACAGAGAACAAGCTCTCTGTGCATGGGCATATATATAACCTCACATGGGGTGGTGGTGCCCCAATCAGGTGACGACAGACACCTGTGATCATTACAAAATACATAATTGTTGAAAGAGTCCACAAGAATACAACTTTTTTTAAAGATCATATAATAACAGAGGTAAACAAATTCTAAAATACCCGATACAAAAGAAATACAAGAAGTAAAACATGCAGGTGAATATTATTATCCCTATCTATACCAATAAGAAACCAAAGAAATGTAAAAGTATAGTACGGTAGGCCAAGGTAGGTTCAGGCAGGGTTTGAACCCAGGACTCCCAGGTGAGAGTCGTACGTGCTACCCACATGACCGAAGAGCCAGGCACATGTCTACAATGGCCAAGGTGTATACATATAACAACAGAATATAATAAAGTTAAAACATCACAGCAATGGCTTGACGTCTAGTTCTTCATTGAGGCCATACGGTGCCAACGTGTTGAGTGTATATATGTGAAAAGCCACACGTTGTAAAAGTCATTGTTCGTGGTCACCTCCTCTAGGGGGCTTTTCAACCTTCTCTATCCCCATGTACCGGAGTGAGGAGATGCTGTGTCCTGCTTGTTTGAAGTGGACTGCAACAGGGTTACGTTCATCACCGCATCTGATGTTGCTGCAATGCTCGCTAATCCTAGTGCGGAGGGCTCTAGACATTTTCCCCACATAAGCTAATCCACAAGGACATTTTATCTTTAAAAAAGTTGTATTCTTGTGGAAAGACCTACTCTTTCAACAATTATGTATTTTGTAATGATCACAGGTGTCTGTCATCACCTGATTGGGGCACCACCACCCCATGTGAGGTTATATATATGCCCATGCACAGAGAGCTTGTTCTCTGTACTGCCTGATGAAGACCCGTGAGGGTCAAAATGTTGCTTTTTTGTAATTAAAAAACTAACCGTGGGAGCTTAAAAAACAGTGTGCGGATTTCCTTTTCTTTTTCTATACGCGTATTTTTTCCAGCACCTGTTGAAATAATCTTGGATGTGCGTGCACTCTACTCTTCTGCATATTTCTACCAAAGACACACAATTGTTAATTTTGGTTTGACATTTTTTTTATGTACGGTAATTTAAGTGCCGAGTTGGAAAGGCTTGTTGTCGCTGTGATACTGGCTTATAATAAAACTGTAATAAAAATAGAAACAGTGATAAGTATTATGATGACCTGAGATAAACCTTCTACTACCCAAAACTCAAATGTATCAATCACTGTGGCACTGATGAAGATCCGCCATTAGGCCCTCTCTGCACTTTCACACAGAACCAAGCAGCCCTGCCATACAGGAGTGTGCTTTAGATAGCATCCACCCCTCCCGGATTGAAATTAGGCGTGAACCATGGGCGTTAAGCTTATTATGTCTGAGGAGTCTATTTATTTAATTTTATTTTGCCTTTATATAAACAGGTAAATCAGTGCGACCTGAATTTAACGAGCAACTTTCAATATTCGTCTGATCGACTTTATGGATCACAAAGGCAGCATCATGTATTACAAGCTACACGTAACGGAAGGCTTTCTTACCTTTGGTTCCAGTTTTTTTATAAAGCATATACCCATGTTGTGAAGTAGCCTAATTAAGTCCGTTCTGAAAGCGTGTTGACTGGAAGAAAAAAAGTGTGAAACAGCTGCAGTCTGATTTTAATAACGTTATCGACGGCGTCATTATAGACCACTTGGTTTCTACTTCTGGTTATGTCACTTTCAGAAGAACAGAGCGAATCTCAGGCACAGTGGGCAACGCAAGGCACACACCTGCTCAAGTGACTCGGGCTATAGTAGGAGCACAGTCTGAATGCTAACATTAGTTGTTTTTCGTAAGGGAACGCACAACAGGCGAGACAGCCTGCAGATATGCTTCGGTTAACTTATTTCTGATCGGAGAACTTCAATCTGGAGGTTGTTTTCCCTCAGTCCTCCTGTCATTTCTTTATGAATGAGCCGAGATTGCCGTCTTCCCGCGGCTTAGCCTTTTAGACAGACGTCGATTCTGCGCTGATACTACCTCTACCGGGGGAACGAAAGGCGTAACAAAATGACACGCCATTCCGTTCTTGCGACTTTTATACAGGAGGCATCATTCTACAGGCGGCGCCCCCGCCAGGCCAGTAAAATAATTGCAATTTGTTTTTTTGTTTTTCTGCTCTCCCCAAAATTTAAATATACCTTTATGGCATATTATTACAATTACAATATAGCAATAATGGTGTTGACAGTAATAGAAGATGCCAAATCATTCAAAACAATCAGCATTTTGCTTTTAGGAGCATTGTGCCAGCGTGCGGCGCTGTTCCAAAACATGTAAACGTGTCGTTGCCTGCGAAACGCTCATCCCATAATACAAATGTTCGCATCGCATCCCATAATAGTATGATGATACTTGGGATGCCATTGCGAACATAGATGCGAACAGGTTAGCTAAAAGTTTAGCGTCACCAGCGAGGGGCCCCACCGTTGCGGTCGAGGTACATTTCGAAATCCCTCCAGGCCTGAAAATCTTTCTAGGGGAAACACTGCAGGAGGCGAGACATAACGCTGCAACGAACGCGGCTTTCACAGTCTGTGTTAAAGGGGCTATAGATTGAGACAGCTTTCCTGATTTCCCCTCCCCTGATCAGGTAACATAATGACTTTGGAAAAACAGTTAGCAAGCACGACTCCCATAAAGATATATAAAAAGTATACAGGTGCCTGGGTCGGAGGATACTAGTAGGTGACAGATGTCCCGGCACACGCGGTTTAAGAAAAAATATCTTATTTATTGTGGGCAAGCAAGGTGATGAACGTTTCGCCTAGAAGCCTTCTAGGCGAAACGTTCATCACCTTGCTTGTATAATAAGATATTTTTTCTTAAACCGTGTGTGCCGGGACATCTGTAACATAATGACTTTCCCACACTGAGAGGCTATGTTCAAGTGAGTGGATGTACCCGATGGAAGTCAGCAAAGGAGCTGTGGTGGTCATTGCTGAGGTGTCATATATCCTATGGAAAAAGAAAAGAAAATGCACATTCAATTTAGAGATGTAATTCCAAAACAAGTAGTGCAGTGCAAGTGCTTTAAGCTGTGTCAGCCCCACCTAATCGTGTTGTCCATACAGGAGCTGAGCACTCTGTTCCCTGTACTAGGGGAGAAATAAGCACTGGTTATGCTTAAAGAGTGGCCGTGCAGCTGGCAGACCGCCTGGCTCTCGGTCTTCTTCAGACAGCGGCTATCGTAAATACTCACAAGCCTGCAGAGAAGAAGGAAAATTAGTTTGGACTATTTATAGACTGGACAGACTACAGCTGAACTGACTACAAGCAGGCAATCCAATTTAACAACTTTAGAAAACAAATGATCAAAGTGATTACTGCTCTGGAGAAAATATAAATTAATCAAAGATATGAGTCATACCTGCTCTCGGCCACTGCAAAGTACTGCTTGTTTAGTGGATGGACGCTAACACAGTGAAGGCTCTTGGGGTTGAGGGTGTAGAGGGTGTGGAGGGACTCATGGGAGTTGCTGCAGAGAAATTAAAAACATTAAGAGATTAGAAGCAGCTTTGTACCAGTCTGGAAAACATTATGCATGTTTCTGACAATGTTGTTTATGATTAATAAAAAAAGAGAGCAGGCGGTTAGCACTCTTCATGCTTACTGACATTCAACATGATGAAGAGAGATGGTAAAGAATAGAGAAGTGCTGCATTTTTTAAATCATTAATACAACAGTTGAAGAAGATGGCAGTATGTTACCCTGGGGTGCGCCTATCCACAATGGCAACATCTCCACCAAATTGCCCGACAACTAGTGTCATACAGTCATGTGACAGGAAGTCAAAGGTTTTCAGGCCATCTTCAATAGAATACACCTGGTAGGAAGTAGAAAATGATTCAGATCAGCTGGTGAAGTAGGAATATCTTAAAACTGGAGTGGGTTTACAATTCATGCACGATTTTACATCAACTTAATGAGGACATGGAATGTTTTTTTAAACATCTCCACTGATTTATAAGTTTGTTGCAAAGCAGTAATGAGTAAGTCCAGAATATTTCAGCAAAATTAACAGATGTTGTGCTTGAGGGCGGCTGTTCCAACTACAGATTGTTTATTTTTTCTATATGCACACATCCAGGGAGAATCGAATTGAAAACCTTAACAAGCGTTAATGACCCATGCCAGCAGGCGGGGGAGGATTTCTCAATGCAGAAAATATATAGAGAATATATAGAGAAGGTAAACACTGTCCATCTGCTTATATTACGGAGATTGTAAACTGATGCAAAGTGGGTTGAAAATCGGCAAAGCCTTCCTTTAATTACACATAGCTGCATCAAGACTTGTTTGTGTAAAAACTGTTCCTGAAATGGAACTGTACACCTGTGATGTCAGCCCCAGCAGAATGTCCAGCAACAAGTGATGTCACAGGTGTTTAACACCCATTTAGAATCCTACCCTTTTCTCCATACTGTATTTCTGCCCTGGGGGCCTGTATCTTATTATAATATATATAGGGGGGGGGGGGGGGTTCATAATGATCATGAGCCCAAAATGTAAATTCATTACCCCCGCCCCCCCCAAAAATAAAATAATAATAACACCGCGCTCTTCAAGTTAAAAGGTATTGGTTCAAACTGTACTTACTGGCTGAAATTATGATTATTATTATCATTATATATACAGTATATATATATTGTTACAGAGTGATATGTGATTGACATGTGATTGTCAGGGACCCCCTTGTTTAACTCATTGAGTGCCAATGACGTCGATCGACGTCAAATGCGTTTTTTGACGGTGGGACGTGGATCAAAGCCTCCTGCATCTCCTGTACAAATATTGTAGCTATTGGATGTGTATAACCTATTTTACGGACTCATTAGGTGGCGACAGTGCTCTCCAGATTAGAGAAAGGTCAGGAAAACAGTAGGAAAAAGCCCCGTGATGAAAGTGAAACCGCTCATGCTGCAGGCGGAGCCATATAGATTGCTCTGGCTGCAGCTGACGTTGGCTGCGAACAGCAGTCAATCCGCTCCCACAACTGAGCCCCTCTGCCTCTGTCTGTCTGTCTGCATAGTTTCTCCACACGATTAGCCGCCAGAAAAGCAGCACCCGACACTGAAAAGCCAAACAATTCTCAGCAGTCCGGTTTGGCTTTTCCGTGTCGCGCTGGGAGCCGGCGCACAAAAACGGAGCACTCCGAAAATAGACGCTGGGTGCGTGAGGCTGTGTGTTAGTGTGGGGAGGAGTTTGCAGCTGAGGGGGGGGGAGAGGGGGGTGGGGCACGCAGGGCACCACACAACTACACCACGTCACTACATCAGAAAATATTAGCTAGAGTCAGTGAATGTGCTTGAAATGCTTCATTTCACAAAAGGCTGAATAACTCAGCTTCTAATTTGAAACGCCTGAAAACGCTGAAAACAACCTATCTTCTCCGGCTCATAACTAAAGAACGGAAAATGGTATCAATAAACTTTTTTTTGCTGATGATACAATAGAGTCTCCTTGTTCTTTGTGCGTGTTCGGTGTTTACATAGTAATATCACACAATATTCTGTGGGCCTCGAGAAATCACTGAAAACGCTCTGAAACTCTGGCACTGGGAGCGTCCGTTCTCCAAAAGTGGCTGGCACTCAATGAGTTAATTATAATATGTCAATTTACGTCTTTGCATCAGAGGATCAAACAGGAAGTGGGAGTGGCTTAGAGATTATATCCGTGGCATTTCAGGTGCGCAGGCCCCCCCCCCCCCCCTCTCTGCCATGTTGGTCTGCTAGTCTGATCAGGAAGCCATGTATCGCTCCTGTTCCCCAGTGCTCTATTGATCCCTCCGTTTCCACGTGTATGGGTGTGACTGTGTGTGTGAGATATTATTTTGAATTAGCGTCCCCAATCTACTGAACGGGAGCTGCTGATGGCCCGCTCCACACTACCGACTGAGCTGTCCACACAAGCCGGGCTGTCTAGGTGTCATCGCCCCATGCTGATAGCAGGTGAGCTGCTCCCATTCACTTTGTGACTTCTTGTTTGATATTTCTGTGCAAAGACGTTCTGTGTTGTTGTGGCAGGTGTGGACTGACTAGACACGAGCTTGATCCTATTTTGAGAGCCAGATCTGTCACAATATATATATATATATATATGGTGAAGAGAGGATTCCCATGTGCACAGCCAGTAGAAAAATCAGGTGCTGGTCGGTTGCAGGATAAACATGAAATGAAAAATTAAAGGAACCACCGCAACACTGAAAATGACTTACTGATGTTTATTTGTGAACAACGCGTTTCGCGTGCAGCTTCATCAGGTTCACAGAGAATGCAATTAACACCGACAGGTGAGTTAAATACATTAGGCAGGGTCACATGACCAATTATCACAGTCATCTTTTTTAAAGATACAAGTTACAAAACGAGTTTTTCAAAAGAGTGACATGTATTTACCAATATATCACAATTATGGCAGTTAATTTACATAGTATATCAAATATTTTTGAAGATATTTAAGATTTTTCAAAGGAAAAAATACATTAAGAAAAGTAAAGAGTTAATATTCAGTTACAGAATGAGAACATATTTTTTTTAAGACTAAGCATCTGCACTCCTTCTATCACTAAAGGGGGGGAAAAGTGTAATGGGACTTAGTGGCTCGTCTCTTCCTAGGCTCCAGATCACCTGTAGGAAGAGACAAATATTAATATAGGTCACAAAAAACAACTAAAATCTTGCATTTCATTAAGGCCAAAGGGTTCAATGGTGTGTAATTCAAAAATCCAGAAAGCCTCTCGTCTCAGAAGTTGATTGACCAGATTGCCTCCTCTTGGGTTGGGCTGTATTTTTTCTATGCCAACAAACTTGAGGGAAGTGGCTGCACCGTGATTCTTTTCTTTATAGTGTCTGGCAATTGCATAGTCCATGTTACCATTTCTGATAGCAGCTTTATGCTCGGCAATTCTCACTTTAAGATGGCGTTTAGTTTGCTAACAATATAACAATATTGTAACATTATCATTATGCTAACAATATCTTGTTTTTCAGAATGTATATTGATGACATCATTATGGGGTTTGCAGGCTCTGTAAATGAACTTAGGGCTTTTAGTGACTATATAAATAGCACTCACCCCACTTTGCATTTTACCATGGAATACAGTTGTGAAAATATCCATTTCCTGGATCTTTCGATAACTATCAATGAAAACAGAAAATTGGATACATCTATTTATCGAAAAGAAACTGACAGAAACACCATTCTGCATTCTACCAGTTTCCATCCTGACCATATGATCAGCAACATCCCTTATGGTCAGTTTGTGAGACTGAGGAGGATCTGCAGCAAAGTGGAGGATTATCAATCCAAAGCTAACGAAATGTCCCAGCGCTTTAAACAAAGGGGGTACAACCAAAAACTTATTGATCAAGCGGTTGAAAAAGCCAGTAGACGAGACAGGGGAGAATTACTGCACCCTGTCCCTAGACAGACTGAAAGTAGAGTCACTTTTGTGTCTGAGTATTCAACTGCTTCTAAACAAATCAAACGCATCATAAGTAAACATTGGCGTATTTTAGAATGCGACCCTAGTTTAAATCATTTGTCATCCTCTAGACCTCAGTTTTGTTTTAAAAGAGGCAGAAATGTAAGAGATGGTGTTATTAATTCTATGTATAAAGAACCTACTCCAACTAATTGGCTTTCTCAACAAGTATATGGTAATTACAGATGTGGA